>NC_044035.1:30968025-31175967 GCF_901765095.1 Microcaecilia unicolor | reverse complement strand
AACAGTCCTGCTCAAAGAGCTTACAATCTAGATAAGACAGGTAAACAGACAGAACAATTAAGGGTAAGGAATAAAGAGGTGAGGATAAAAGGACAGGGCAAGTAAGTAGTGGTTAGGAGTCAAAAGCAGTGGTAAACAGGTGGGCTTTAAGTTTGGACTTGAAAACGGCCAAGGACGAGGCTAGACGTACGGGCTCGGGAAGTCTATTCCAGGCGTGAGGTGCAGCAAGATAAAAGGAACAGAGTCTGGAATTAGCAGTAGAGGAGAAGGGACAGACAAGAGAGATTTATCTACAGAACGGAGTACCCGAGAGGGGCGTAGGGAGAGACAAGAGTGGAGAGGTACTGGGAGCAGCAGAGTGAATGCACTTATAGGTCAATAAGAGAAGTTTGAATTGAATGCGGAAACGGATAGGGAGCCAGTGAAGTGAGGTCCTTTTCTCCCTTAGAGTGAAAGACAGCTTTGTCTCTCTTATTCCACACATACCCCAGGATTCTATATATGGTGCCTCAATTTTTGCACGGAAATCAAAGCATATTCTACAAAATCATGAGAAATGTAGAAGTAAATCGATTTTTTACTTGTTCCAAAAGTACAAAGACTAGGGGACACTCCAGGAAGTTACATGGAAATACTTTTAAAACAAATAGGAGGAAATATTTTTTTCACTCAACAAATAGTTAAGCTCCGGAACTCTTTGCCGGACGATGTGGTAACAGCGGTTAGCGTATCTGGGTTTAAAAAAGGTTTGGACAAATTACTGGAGGAAAAGTCCATACTCTGCTATTGAGGCAGACATGGAAGCAACTGCTTGCCCTGGGATTTGTAGTAAGGAATCTTGTCACTCTTTAGGATTCCAGAATCTTGCTATTCTTTGAGATTCTGCATGGAATCTTGTTACTCTTTGGGATTGCAGAATCTTGCTATTCTTTGAGATTCTGCATGGAATCTTGTTACTCTTTGGGATTCTGGAATCTTGCTATTCTTTGAGATTCTGCATGGAATCTTGTTACTCTTTGGGATTGCAGAATCTTGCTATTCTTTGAGATTCTGCATGGAATCGTGTTACTCTTTGGGATTGCAGAATCTTGCTACTCTTTGGGATTCCAGAATCTTGCTATTCTTTGAGATTCTGCATGGAATCTTGTCAGTCTTTAGGATTCCAGAATCTTGCTATTCTTTGAGATTCTGCATGGAATCTTGTCAGTCTTTAGGATTCCAGAATCTTGCTATTCTTTTGGGTTCTACATGGAATGTTGCCACGATTTGTGTTTCTGCCAGGTACTTGTGACCTGGCTTGGCCACTGTTGGAAACAGGATACTGGGCTAAATGGACCATTGGTCTGGCCTAGTATGGCTACTCTTATGTTCTATAACAATGTGTGTAACTTAATTGGTTAACTAGCTAATCAGCACTGTTAATTGGATGTTAACAAGCAAATACCAGAACTAATTGGCATTAAGATTTATGCGCACAGCTCACTAAGTATATTCTGTAATGTGGTGTACCAAAATTATAAGTCACATAGAGGGACATTTTCGAAAGGGACGTTCAAGTTGCGGTTTGGACATCCTTGCAAAATGGTGAAATCCAGGGGTGGGGAAACCCGTATTTGCGAAACAAGATGGATATCCATCTTTCGTTTCGGAAATACCATCTGGGACGTCCAAATCCTTAAATTTGGATGTACCTAGATTTGGACGTCCCTAGGCATGGATGTTTCTGACTTTCGGCGATTTTCGAAACCAAAGACGTCCATGTCAAAAATGTCCTAATGCAAGCCATTTGGGCATGGGAGGAGCCAGCATTTGTAGTGCACTGGTCCCCCTGACATCCCAGGACACCAACTGGGCCCCCCTAGGGGGCACTGCAGTGGACTTCATAAAATGCTTCTAGGAACATAGCTCCCTTACCTTGTGTGAAGCCCCCCAAACCCACTGCCCCCAACTGTACACCACTACCATAGCCCTTACGGGTGAAGGGGGCACTTATATGTGGGTACAGTGGGTTTGTGGTGGGTTTAGGAGGGCTCACTGTTTCCTCCACAAATATAACAGGTAGGGGGTATGGGCCTAGGTCTGCCTGTCTGAAGTGCACTGCAGTACCCACTAAAACTGCTCCTGGGACCTGCATACGCTGTCATGGACCTGAGGCTGGCACAACATAGTTTTAAAGATGTTTTTTGAGGGGGTTAGTGACCACTGGGGGAGTAACAGGAGGTCATCCCCGATTCTCTCCAGTGGTCATCTGGTCATTTCGGGCACCTTTTAGTACCTTAGTCGTAATAAAAACAGGTCCGGGTGAAAACGTCCAAGTGTTCATCAGGGACGGCCTTGTTTTTTTCGATCATGGGTCAAGGATATCCAAGTGTTAGGCACACCCAAGTCCCACCTTTGCAATGCCTCCGACACACCCCCTTGAACTTTGGACATCCTTGCGACGGAGTGCAGTTGGAGATGTCCTAAATCGGGTTTCAATTATACTGATTTGGGAGAAGGACGTCCTTCTCTTTCGAAAATGAGCCCAATAGTTGAAAAGGGGGTGTGGCCATGGCGTTTCTAAAATCTATGTGCGTTGTTATAGAATACACCCTCTCTGTGCCTAATTTAGGAGTCAGAATTTACGCCAAGTAAAACATGGCTTAAATGGCAGTGACTACATTTGGTCACGTGTAGAGACACTCGGCATTATTCTATATACCGCATGGAAATTTAAGCCTATTCTATAAAATTTAGGTGTGCTTTACAGAATATACCTAGGTGTATTTGTTTCGGGAGCCATATATAGAATCCAGCCCATAGTGTTTAGATTGATACACTAAACTGGTTAAAAGATAGAAAACAGAGAGTAGGGTTAAATGGTCAGTATTCTCAATGGAAAAGGGTAGATAGTGGAGTTCCCCAGGGGTCTGTGCTGGGACCACTGCTTTTTAACATATTTACAAATGACCTCGACGCACAGAAACTTGATTAGATCATTCAGCAAGCAACCCTGCGCGGCCGAGAGAACTTCGGCTGGCGGGGGTTGGGGTCCCCCGCCAGCAAAGGTACGCAACGGCGGCGGGGGAGAGTTGGCGGTGGGAAGGGGGGTCCAGGGCAAAATCTATGGGGGCCCAGGCTCCCATGGCCCCATAGTAGCTACGTCCCTGCTTCATGGACCTTTGGTCTGTCCCAGTATGGCAACTTATGATGTAGTGGATTTATTCCAGCTGTTGTTGTTGCATGACTTCTTTTCAGTAATTTTAATAATTTTCCTTTTTTTTTTTTTTTTTTTTGGTAGCATTTAGAGCATTTAACATTACAGTTGCCTCGCTGGCTGTTTTAATTGGCCGTCACGAGCATCATCTGCATCTTATCCTATCATAAACGAAGAAGGTGAGTTTTTATAACTTATGTTTAAAACATATACCTAACCACCCAGGGAACATATCTAGGAACTGCTGAACCATATTACCCATGGGGCTCCCAGGGTTTGCTCCAAGAAGAGGATATACTTTTGGGCGCCAGAGGAAAAAAACACACACACACACACACATGCATCCCCCAGCAGGAGCGGACTGACCATTCGGGCAACTGGGCCCAAAGACTCTGCCTGGATGCCTGCTGCACACTACAGCCCTCCCCAGTCCTACTTTTAAAGGGGCATCGCTGGTGATCTAGTGGCCTCTGCTGGGGGGGGGGGAGGGAACATGTTCTTTCCTGTCTGGCACCGCTGTACTTTAAAAATGGCAGCCGAGACTCCCTGTGGAAGTCTCATGAAGACTGTCGTAGGCAGGTGGGGAATAACAGCAGCGCAGCGGGCAGGAAAGAACATGCTCCCCCCCCCCCTTACAGAGACTACCAGACCACCAGGGCCCTTCGGGTAGGACCAGGCAGCGTGGTGTCGGCTGCAGCGGTAGGGGGGCAACAGTGTGGGATGGGGAAAGTTCTCATCATCATGTCCAAGTGGACGGTAGACTATCCCTACTCCTATACGTTTCTCCATCACACACAGAATATTACCCGTAAAGATTCCACATTGCATTTCATTTCATAGTAACATAGTAGATGACGGCAGAAAAAGACCTGCACTGTCCATCTAGTCTGCCCAACAAGATAAACTCATATGTGCTACTTTTTGTGTATACCCTACCTTGATTTGTACCTGTCCTCTTCAGGGCACAGACCGTATAAGTCTGTCCAGCACTATCCACGCCTCCCAACCACCAGTCCCACCTCCCACCACCGGCTCTGGCACAGACCGTATAAGTCTGCCCAGCACTATCCCTGCCTCCCAACCACCAGCCCCTCCTCCCACCACCGGCTCTGGCACAGACCGTATAAGTCTGCCCAGCACTATCCCTGCCTCCCAACCACCAGCCCCGCCTCCCACCACCAGCTCTGGCACAGACCGTATGTCTGCCCAGCACTATTCCCCCTCCAAACCACCGGCTGCCCTACTTTATCCTGTTTGACTTTCCGCCACCTGTAATGTATAAACACCACCCTCCACCAATTTGAATCAACCTTATGCTTTCAATATAATTTATATCCCTTTATCACAGTGTCCCTTCCAGGATACTAAAGAATAAAAAATTGTTTTGCACGGGGTACACCGTCCAAGAAATCAAGACAATCAGCTTGTATGTTTCAAGAAGTCTATGAACAGCAAATCTGCTTTTCAGTGCTCAATCATATTCAGAACAAATAAATTTGACCAAGGGTCACAGTTTATCCTTTCAAAAACTGAGACAAAAAGGCCTGTATCAACATTTCTGCATAAATTTTACTAGTGAAAGCACTACTTTCTCCTCTTTACAGGCAATATCAGAGAGCTCGGATGTACAGAATACAATAAGCCACAAACAGAGAAGCCCAAATGACTTCAAGGGGGTGACGGGCATGCAAAGCACTTGCAATCTATTAGCTCTGATGAAGAAACAGGACCTCGGTCCACAGAGCTCACAGATTTATTTTATCTACACAAACCCCATCATGACAGCCGAAGAGAGCAGTCACCAAGACAGAGAAACTGTGACAGAGAATGAGCTGACTCCTGCACACAGCAGGTCGGACGCCAACCACGACGGCATTAATTCCACCGGCATCATTCTTGACCCATCTGTGTTCTATGTTTGACTGGGAATTGCCGGTTTTCATTTTCCACGGGATGGAGGACCAATGGTATACTCTTCTGACCTGAAGTAGTAATCACAGGTTCAGTTAAACTTTCAGAAGACTAAACATTCCAGGTATCCAAATCTGTAATGCATTCTGGTTGCTCGTTAAAGAAGATCACAAATTTAACTGGGGGAAAAAAAGCTACAGAAATCAAATACTTGCTCCCACTGAGTTTGGGAAGTTGTTGCAGAATCCTTGGAAGCAAAATACCTCCAACTAGAGACACAAGTAATAATAAAGGGCTTTTGTCAAACTATATATTATAATTCATCTTACCTATTATCACCACTTCTTTATGGGACCCTTTTACTATGACCAGTGGCGTACCAAGGGGGGGGGGCAGTCCGCCCCGGGTGCACGCTGCTGGGGGGTGCCACGTGCCAGTCAGCTCCGCTGGTTCCCTGCTCTCTCTGCCCTGGAACAGGTTACTTCCTGTTCCGGGTCAGAGTGAGCAGGGCCAGCGGAGCTGATAGGCGCGCGGCTGCTCCAGCAGCCAAGAAGGCACCCGGGGGTGGGGGGTGTTGATGTGCCGGGGGGGGGGGTGTGCACAGCGGTGATCCACCCCAGGTGTCAGCCGACCTAGGATCGCCACTGGCTATGACAAAAGGTAGCCTTAGCACGCCTTTACAGTGGTGGAAATAAGTATTTGATCCCTTGCTGATTTTGTAAGTTTGCCCACTGACAAAGACATGAGCAGCCCATAATTGAAGGGTAGGTTATTGGTAACAGTGAGAGATAGCACATCACAAATTAAATCCGGAAAATCACATTGTGGAAAGTATATGAATTTATTTGCATTCTGCAGAGGGAAATAAGTATTTAATCCCTCTGGCAAACAAGACCTAATACTTGGTGGCAAAACCCTTGTTGGCAAGCACAGCGGTCAGACGTCTTCTGTAGTTGATGATGAGGTTTGCACACATGTCAGGAGGAATTTTGATCCACTCCTCTTTGCAGATCATCTCTAAATCATTAAGAGTTCTGGGCTGTCGCTTGGCAACTCGCAGCTTCAGCTCCCTCCATAAGTTTTCAATGGGATTAAGGTCTGGTGACTGGCTAGGCCACTCCATGACCCTAATGTGCTTCTTCCTGAGCCACTCCTTTGTTGCCTTGGCTGTATGTTTTGGGTCATTGTCGTGCTGGAAGACCCAGCCACGACCCATTTTTAAGGCCCTGGCGGAGGGAAGGAGGTTGTCACTCAGAATTGTACGGTACATGGCCCCATCCATTCTCCCATTGATGCGGTGAAGTAGTCCTGTGCCCTTAGCAGAGAAACACCCCCAAAACATAACATTTCCACCTCCATGCTTGACAGTGGGGACGGTGTTCTTTGGGTCATAGGCAGCATTTCTCTTCCTCCAAACACGGCGAGTTGAGTTCATGCCAAAGAGCTCAATTTTTGTCTCATCTGACCACAGCACCTTCTCCCAATCACTCTCGGCATCATCCAGGTGTTCACTGGCAAACTTCAGACGGGCCGTCACATGTGCCTTCCGGAGCAGGGGGACCTTGCGGGCACTGCAGGATTGCAATCCGTTATGTCGTAATGTGTTACCAATGGTTTTCGTGGTGACAGTGGTCCCAGCTGCCTTGAGATCATTGACAAGTTCCCCCCTTGTAGTTGTAGGCTGATTTCTAACCTTCCTCATGATCAAGGATACCCACGAGGTGAGATTTTGCGTGGAGCCCCAGATCTTTGTCGATTGACAGTCATTTTGTACTTCTTCCATTTTCTTACTATGGCACCAACAGTTGTCTCCTTCTCGCCCAGCGTCTTACTGATGGTTTTGTAGCCCATTCCAGCCTTGTGCAGGTGTATGATCTTGTCCCTGACATCCTTAGACAGCTCCTTGCTCTTGGCCATTTTGTAGAGGTTAGAGTCTGACTGATTCACTGAGTCTGTGGACAGGTGTCTTTCATACAGGTGACCATTGCCGACAGCTGTCTGTCATGCAGGTAACGAGTTGATTTGGAGCATCTACCTGGTCTGTAGGGGCCAGATCTCTTACTGGTTGGGGGGGGGTCAAATACTTATTTCCCTCTGCAGAATGCAAATAAATTCATATACTTTCCACAATGTGATTTTCCGGATTTAATTTGTGATGTGCTATCTCTCACTGTTACCAATAACCTACCCTTCAATTATGGGCTGCTCATGTCTTTGTCAGTGGGCAAACTTACAAAATCAGCAAGGGATCAAATACTTATTTCCACCACTGTATGTGGGTCTTTCCCGTGTGCTTAAGGGTGAAATGGCCAATTTTCAGAATCTTCCATTAATGGCCATGCACTAATTTTCAGTCAGAAGAAAAAAAAACCTCCACGGATAGGATGCACCAGGTTAAAAAAAACAGTAGAGGAACAAAAAGGAAACCTCTCACAGATGGTGTCCAAAAAGCTTTCTTTATTTCAGTAGACTTCAAGAACAATAGAGACCCGACATGACGTGTTTCGGCCCTACTGGCCTGCATCAGGGGTCAAGGAGTTTGTCACATCTTACATATTCCCAGCAAAGTTCATAAAAAAAAAGTCAGTGTATTGTTATTCTATTTTTTTTTCAGTAATTACCAAGTGAAGACTTTTTTTGATTAACTTTTCTGGGAATATGTAAGTGGCAAATTCCTTGACCCCTGTTGCACTCCAGTAGGGCCAAAACACGAGTCGTGTCGGGTCTCCTATATTGTTCTTGAAGTCTACTGAAATAAAGAAAGCTTTTTGGACTCCATCTGTAAGAGGTTTCCTTTTTGGTCCTCTACTTAGTTTTTTGCCTCATGCACTAATTTTCCCATTAACGCTTGGCCATTAGCGTCTGAGTCCCTACTGCCACCTATTTTGTAGGTGGTAGGGACTGACGCGCTAAACCCACTCTCCACTCCCCCATAAACACCTCCTGCTCCAAAAATACATTTATTTTTTTAGCATGTGGGTCGCAAGTACACATCCTTAGTAAAAGGGCTATTATATAATCTAAAATGCATAGGTCCCATGGGTGATATTCAAAAAAAAGCTGTTGGGAGTGTTTGCAGTTGTGGGTAATTTTATAGTCATACCTAATACATATTGTTTCATTACACTGTATTTTATAAAGTCAAGTGCACGTCTGCTCGTTGTTATAAAATACTAAGCCTACCACGCCCTTTGCCGAAGGCGCGGTAGGCTCTAGTGCATGCAGCAAAACGATACTGCCAGGCTAGTGCGCCCCTGGTGGTAATTTTGGCTTTGGAGTGTTCCCATAACACTGTGACAAATTATTATTTCCTACCACACGAGTGACGCTGACTGGTCACTACCGTGTAGCATGGAGCCCTTACCGCTAGATCAGGGGTGGTGTTAAGGGCTCAGGCCGTAAATAGACGTGCGGTGCTTTCAGTTTTACCGCATGTCCTTTTCCCGGTCCAATGAAAAAAAAGCCCTTTTCCCAGATGCGTAAAAACTGGCCTGGCGTACACCAAATACACACGCCACACTAGCGCAGGCCACTTTTTTGCCGCACCTTAGTAAAAGGACACCTAAGGGCCCTGTTTACAAAGGCACACTAGCATTTTTAGCGTGCACTAACCATGCAGATTGCCCCCAATATTCCTATGGGCGTCTACACGTTTAGCGTGCGCTATAACGCTAGTACGCGCCTTTGTAAACAGAACCCTAACTCAGGTGCAAAAGCAAGCATGTACACGGGGGTGCTAGGCATTTATACCAGCTCGAGCAATGCTGTAAAAGTGGGTCCCTATTTTCTACAAGCATGTGTGTAAATTAAGGAATTTTATCATCTACACCGTGATTCCAACACCTGATCCTGGAAGCACCCAAGTCAGTCAGGTTTTTGGGATATTCACAATGAATATTCATGAGAGATATTTGCATGCACTGCCTCCACTGCATGCAAATCTTTCTCATGAATATTCATTGTTGGACATCCCATAAACCTGGCTGGCTGGGGGTGACCCCAGGATCAGGTTTGGGAATCACTGATCTACACACCTGCACTCTGCCCCCTATGCATGCTCACAGTTAAGTGCACATCATGAAACTTGAGTATGTAACATAGTAGATGACGGCAGAAAAGAACCTGCACAGTCCATCCAGTCTGCCCAACAGAATAAACTCATATGTGCTACTTTTTGTGCATACCTACCTTGAGTTGTATCTGTCTTTTTCAGGGCACAGACCGTAGAAGTCTGTCCAGCACTAGCCCTGCCTCCCCCCACCGGCTCTGCCACCCAATCTTAGCTAAGCTCCTGAGGATCCATTCCTTCTGAACAGGATTTCTTTATGTTTATCCCACGCATGCTTGAATTCCCGTTACCGTTTTCATCTCCACCACCTCCCACGGGAGGGCATTCCAGGCTAGATCAGTAGTTCCCCAGACCTGGTCCTGGAGGCACCCCAGCCAGTCAGGTTGTCAGGATATCCACAAGGAATATTCATGAGAGATTTGGCATGCACAGCCACCACTGCATGCAATTTCTCTCATAACATTCATGGTGGATATTCTGAAAACCTGACTGGCTGGGGTGCCTCCAGGACCAGTTTGGGAATCCTGGGCTAGATGGTATTTTAGAGATCACTTACACCTGCGATGACTAATACTGGCAGTTACGCACATTCTTAGGGCCTAAAACCAGGTGTTCTTCATAAAATTCCCCCCTAAAATCTGATCAAATACTGACTGCAGGCAGCTTATTTTCCAGAGGGGCACAGGTCGGAAAGCAGTGCAGTAAGAAACCACACTAGTCGGTATGGGTGCTTTGAAACACTGTTTTCCAATGAGAAATAAAATGTCTAAATTTCTATTTTTTGTCTCTTGAAGTTTAATTTTCAGTTTGTAATGCTGTTTTGCCATTAAGCATCAAAGGAGTAGTTACTGATCTACTAGGACCACTATTAGGATGTGTCGGAGCCCAGTCCATGAAGCTCTCATCAATCAGCTTCACAAAGGGGGCTTCCTATGGTTTACCCGTCCCCTCCAACAGCTCTGTAATCTACATTAAGATCGAAGGTTTTATAAAAAAAAATCTTTAGATTCAAATATTTGGAGGTTATTTAGCCCAGAAAACGGGGAAAAAAAGTTGCTTTTCTGTAAGTCACAATTTCTTTCCGTTCTGCACCAACTTTAAAATAAAACCTATAGAACGTTTGTCAATGTGCTTGAATTTTAACTGTAATAAAATGGTTCATACTATTATAGTCAGGAGCCCGCTTCAATGTATTTTAGAGCAGCGTTTTTGAAGGTCCACCATTTCCTTCTTCTTCTCCTCCTCCCCCAATGCTCACAAGGAGTCCAGTATCTCTCCCTTCCATCCAATTTTCAGCCAGTGACCAGGCCTCTCCCCTTGTGTGGTTGGAGGGGGGGAGGGGGAAGAAGGTAAAATACTGGATAATGTGTGATATGAAGGGGGGGGAGAGAGAGAAGGTAACATGCTGGACCGTGTGGGGGGGGGTAGAAAGTAAAATGCTGGACCATGTGTGGGGGTGTGCCTTAACAATTTTAGCACTTGTGTGTGCCTTGAGATGAAAACGTTTGAAAATCTCCATTTTAGAGTCACTGTCACAGAAGTTGCCTCCGACCAGAAAAGCAGGACAAAACCACTGTTCTGGGGCATTTCTATCCACCTCTTTCTCAGGCCACCCACTGCTAATGCTTCATTCTGACCTCGACCTCCCCCTTCTCTGCCAATCCTTTGCACCCTTTCCAGTGTCCTCCTCCAGCCACTGTCCATATAATAAAACCACCCTTGAAGGAAAAAAAAAGTTACTACAACACTCAGATCAAACTGAGCCAAGCATCAGTGGTGAGGCAGCAGCCAGCAACTAGGGGAAAGGGGAGCAAGTACAGGCAAAATAGAAGGGGATAGGATTGGGGAAAGGCAGGCTGATCAGTAACATAGTAGATGACGGCAGAAAAAGACCTGCACGGTCCATCTAGTCTGCCCAACAAGATAAACTCGTATGTGCTACTTTTTGTGTATACCCTACCTTGATTTGTACCTGTCCTCTTCAGGGCACAGACCGTATAAGTCTGCCCAGCACTATCCCCGCCTCCCAACCACTATCCCCGCCTCCCACCACCGGTTCTGGCACAGACTGTATAAGTCTGCCCAGCACTATCCCGCCTCCCAACCACTATCCCCGCCTCCCACCACCGGTTCTGGCACAGACTGTATAAGTCTTCCAGCACGATCCCCGCCTCCCAACCACCAGTCCCGCCTCCCACCACTGGCTCCGGCACAGACCTTATAAGTCTGCCCAGCACCATTCCCACCTCCAACCACCAGTCCACCTCCCACCACCGGCTCCAGCATAGACCGTATAAGTCTGCCCAGCACCATTCCCGCCTCCCAACCACCAGCCCCGCCTCCCACCACCGGCTCTGGCTCAGACCGTATAGTCTGCCCAGCACTATCCCCGCCTCCACAACCACTATCCCCGCCTCCCAACACCGGTTCTGGCACAGACTGTATAAGTCTTCCCAGCACTATCCCCGCCTCCCAACCACCAGTCCCGCCTCACACCACTGGCTCCGGCACAGACCTTATAAGTCTGCCCAGCACCATCCCCGCCTCCCACCACCAGTCGCACCTCCCACCAACGGCTCTGGCACAGACCGTATAAGTCTGCCCAGCACTATCCCGCCTCCCATCCAACCAGCCCCGCCTCCCAACCACCGGCTCTGGCACAGTAGGATAAGACAAGACAAGGCGAAAGATAAGATGTAGGAAGATAAGGGGAGAGGTTCAAAATAAGAAAAGTGAAAGGCCAAAGGAGAGAGGCAAGACAGTGTGAGGTGTAGCAGAAGTCAAGTCAAGTCAAGTGCTGCCGGCTGCTGTTTGGAAGAGCACCCGTCTGCCCGAGGAGCAGGAAATCGTCAGCTGGTGCAGTCTGGGGATCCCCACACCAGCTCAGGTATTTAATATTTTCGGTTGAAGGTAGGGGGAGAGCAGAGAGCGGGTAAGGAGGGGCTGAATCCATGCCATTCAGTTTGGGCTCAGGCCACCCAAAATTGGCTGTCTGGCTACACCCCTGCCGTGACGAAATGAGAGCAAAAAAAAAAAAAAAAAAAAATCATGCTTACATCCCACAGTAAGTGAATTTAACTGTCAATAAAACTCATCAGATTTCTAGTTGAAAAGTGAAGCCAGAAATCTGTCATTGACCAAGTTAACACATGCAATGTCAGATTTACAGGCCCAGAGACTGATGTTCAAGTCAGTCCTTCTACTGCCAATGAGCCAGTCCTGAATTCTTAGGGTTAATGAGGTGGGGAAAATGATATGTCATGGCGTGTCCTGGAAATGAATTTCATCTGGGCAAGGTGCTATTATCTCATAACCATTTCTTATCGGAAATCTTGTTCACATAAAAAATGAGACAGTTTTGTTAAAGGTTCTGAATCGTGTCCCCTGTAGGCACAGACCTTCATCTTTCACAAGGGTCCATTAAAGCTACATGCTTGAGCATCAATTCTACAAATTGGTATCCCATGTCATAGATGCCAAAAAGTATTCGAAGAAGCACTGCTATTATGTAAAGCGCTGAACTGCGTTACGGCGTTAGACACAGAGCACTCAGACAGAAGATCAGGTGAAGCCAGCTGTTGAAACATTTACTCGGTAAGCATTAACACATCCATTCATCAGAAATGCAGTTTACATGAACCCAATGAGAAAAGTGCAGTACACCCGTCTGTGAGCAAACCTTCGTCACCCAAAGAGTTCTGGGCATTGCAATGTTGTCTTCCTCCTAAAATTCCTAATTACAGTCAGCTATCACTTCTTCTTTCTCTCATTGGGAAACTGGGCTTCCACATAATTTGCCGAATTCTGATATCCTCATGCCAACCGCATTTGGGATCAGAAAAATATATTATAGATGATCCTATCTGAGAAGTGCTTCACATAGAATAGAAAAAAGTATTAATGTGCTTTGGCAATTGGCTGTGTTTCTCTGACGAGCCAACTGAAGGGCGTCTAGCCTTCCTTGTTTCTCCAGCTCTGGCCCGACGACTATCTCGACATTTCTGGTGGTAACTGTTCACTACCAATCGCACTGTACAGAGAGAAAGAGAGGGGCAGTTTTAACACATCGTACATACTAGGACAATTCATTAGAAAATGATCTGTTTTTTGAAATAATAAGGTTGTGCAAAAGGACACGACTTGCCTTCGGGGGAGCAAGATTGAAACACTGTGGGCAGGAGGAAAGCCCATGGGTACCTTTACTTATAAACTGCACACCATTCTCAAGGGCCTTTCCCTCGGAAAATTACCTAAGCACACACAGGGGCCCTTTTACTAAGGCGCACTGAAAAATGGCCTGTGGTAGTGTAGAGGCATGTTTGGGCACGTGCAGAATCATTTTCAGGCACCTATAAACATTTTTATTTTTGACGAAATTGCCATGCATCCATTCTGGGTCTGAGACCTTACCACTAGCCATTGACCTAGCGGTAAATCTCACACGGTAACCATGCGGTAATCGCCTACACGCATAGAATGATGATTACCAACCATTTTTTTGCCGTGCAACCGTTGCTAGGTATCTCGCTGCAATTACAGAAGCAAAAGTTCTGGCTGAGGTTTCAAAGGCATCATAAGCTGTTCTGATAAAGTGAATACCACACTCATTGGCCTCTCTGAGTATACTAACTAGCTGGGCTTGAGATTGCATTGAAAGGCAGTTAAAAAAAAAACCCCTGCACTTTCTGAAAGATGGCCAATATGTACCGAACATGTTAGAAACTGATGGGTAGCAATGCAAGCAGAGACTATCTCCTCAAAAACTTTCTTGCCCGAATGTATGGGGCACATTCCAGAGGAGTATTAAATAAATCTCCACATTTCTCACTCTCATCGGGGCTGCTTCAATTATTTATTTATTTGTTACATTGTATCCCACATTTTCCCCACTATTTGCAGGCTCAATGTGGCTTACAATTTTCCGTCATGACTTATGTCAATTGTTTGTTTTGTTTTTGTTACATTTGTACCACGCGCTTTCCCACTCATGGCAGGCTCAATGCGGCAGGCAATGGAGGGTTAATTGACTTGCCCAGAGTCACAAGGAGCTGCCTGTGCTTGAAGTGGAATCGAACTCAGTTCCTCAGTTACCCAGGACCAAAGAGTCCACCACCCCTAACCACTAGGCCACTCCTCCACTGTTGCTACTATTTGAGATTCTACATGGAATGTTGCTATTCCACTAGCAACATTCCATGTAGAAGTCGGCCCTTGCAGATCACCAATGTGGCCGCACGGGCTTCTGCTTCTGTGAGTCTGACGTCCTGCACGTACGTGGACGTCAGACTCACAGAAACAGAAGGCTGCGCAGCCTTCTACGTGGAATGTTGCTAGTGGAATAGCAACATTCCATGTAGAATCTCCAATAGAATCCAATAGAATCTTGACATTTCGTCCTTTAAGATTGTAAGCTCTTCTGAGCAGGGACTGTCCTTATTTGTTAATTTGTACAGCGCTGCGTAACCCTAGTAGCGCTCTAGAAATATTAAGTAGTAGTAGTAGTAGTAATAGTAGCAACATTTTTGTTACATTTGTACCCCGCACTTTCCCACTCATGGCAGGCTCAATGCGGCTTACATGGGCAATGGAGGGTTAAGTGACTTGCCCAGAGTCACAAGGAGCTGCCTGTGCCTGAAGTGGGAATCAAACTCAGTTCCTCAGGACCAGAGTCCACCACCCTAACCACTTGGCCACTCCTCCACTGTTGCTACTATTGGAGATTCTACATGGAATGTTGCTATTCCACTAGCAACATCCATGTAGAAGTCGGCCCTGCAGATCACCAATGTGGCCGTGCAGGCTTCGCTTTCTGTGAGTCTGACCAGAAACAGAAGCCTGCGCAGCCTTCTACATAGAATCTCCAATAGTATCTATATTATTTTGGTTACATTTGTACCCTGCGCTTTCCCACTCATGGCAGGCTCAATGCAGCTGACATAGGGCAATGGAGGGTTAAGTGACTTGCCCAGAGTTACAAGGAGCTGCCTGTGCCTGAAGTGGAAATCAAACTCAGTTCCTCAGGACCAAAGTCCACCACTCTAACCACTAGGCCACTCCTCCACTCCACTGTTTGCTTTCGTTCCTACCTTTCATAATCCCTGGTGCCTAGTGGGCCAAAGGCAGGAGTAATTCCCAGTTGCTCCTGAACCTTGCTGGCATCGGGCTCAAAATGACACTGCAAATGATACTGCTATGTGTCACCAGCACCATTTTGAACCCAGCACTGGCAAAGGGAAGTAGCAATCGAGGATTATTCCCGCCTCAACTTCACTAGACACCAGGGATTATGGAAGGTAAGCATTGGAGGGGGGGGGGGGGCTATGAGAGGTTTTGGGGGGGGGGGTAGAGCTCCTGATTTCAAGTGCCAGCACTTTTTAAAAAGTTCCTAGTGCATCAGACCTCAGATTTATGGCCCGATGATCCCAGAACAGAAAAACACCACCAGCTTTTTGCTGGTGGTACTTTTCCAGGAATAATTCATCTTGCGGCATTCACCACAAGCGCATTTATTCAATTTGTTTAGTAATGAGCTGTTTTGCATGCATCTGCATGCTTTGCTGTATATCTCATAGTACCTCATATTAAATGTGTGTTACGGTAATATCATACACATTATTGCCCTTTAACACAGAAACATGTAGGCAGATAAATACCATATGGCCTATCCAATCTGCCAATGCACATTAAGGGGCAAATAACACGATAGGGCCATAAATCACCTTAGTAACAAAACCCCCCACCAAGTTCTGAGCTGTGGGAGAGCAGTTCAGTCCCGGCACATTTTGAAGATGTCACTCACTTCTGTGCCTCATTCAATCCTTTTTGTCAAGAAGAGATATTATTGTACTGTGCTTTGTTTAGGAATTGTAACACACAATTGGGCTCATTTTCGAAAGAGGACGACGACCATCTTTCGACATAAATCGGAAGATGGGTGTCCTCCTCACAGAGTCGTCCAATTTGGTATAATCGAAAGCCGATTTTGGACGTCCCCAACTGCTTTCCATCGCAGGGACGGCCAAAGTTCAAGGGGGGCGTATCGGAGGCATAGCGAAGGTGGGACATGGGTGTGCCTAACCACTAGGACGTCCTCGACCTATAATCGAAAGAAACAAAGACGTCCCTGACGAACACCTGGACGACTTTACCTGGTCATGTTTTTCTTACGACCAAGGAACACAAAGGTGCCCGAAATGACCAGATGACCACCGGAGAGAATCGGAGATGACCTCCCCTTACTCCCCCAGTGGTCACTAACCCCCTTTCCCACCCTCAAAAAAACATCTTTAAAAATATTGATTGCCAGTCTCAGATGTCATACTCAGGTCCATCACAGCAGTATGCAGGTCCCTGCAGCAGTTTTAGTGGGTGCAGTGCACTTCAGACAGGCGGACCCAGGCCCATACCCCCCCCCCCCCACCTGTTACGTTTCTGGAGGAAACAGCGAGCCCTCCAAAACTCACCACAAACCCACTGTATCCACATCTAGGTGTCCCCCCCCTTCATCCCTAAGGGCTATGGTAGTGGTGTACAGTTGTGGGTAGTGGGTTTCGGGGGGGCTCAGCACATAAGGTAAGGGAGCTACGTTCCTTGAAGCAATTTATGAAGTCCACTGCAGTGCCCCTTAGGGTGCCCAGTTGGTGTCCTGGCATATCAGGGGGACCAGTGCAATACAAATGCTGGCTCCTCCCCGACCAAATGGCTTGCATGTGGTTGTTTCTGAGATGGACATCCTTGGTTTCCATTATCGCCGAAAATAAGAAACAACCAAGTCTAGGGACAACCATCTCTAAGGATGACAAAATTTCAGGATTTGGGCATCCCTGACTATATTATCGAAACAAAAGATGGACGTCCATCTTGTTTCGAAAATACGGGTTTCCCCGCCCCTGGATGGGGGACGTTGTGCGAGGACATCCTCATCAAAACTTGGACATCCCTTTCGAAAATGCCCCACCACAAGTAAAAAAATGCATGACCCAAACTGAAATTTACATAGATACACACATGCACTCTGGACCTTACCTCTTTTTGTGTTAGCGAATCTAAATTGATCATTTTTGTCTGTATTGGAACCAGTGTGATTGGATCAAAAGTCAAACTGCCCCGATCTTTGAAGTTATACTGGAGAAGAAAGAAGAGCTCTATTATTCATTAGAATATGTATTACCACCATTTTATTTACTGTTCACCACTATAATCAAAAACCCTCATCTGGTAATGGTATTGTGAAATGCAAAAATATGAGTGTTGTGTGCTACCATATTAACACATCAACACGAAACAAAGCTAAAGATGCCAGTATCATTAAAAAATCAAATATTTGTTTCCTCATTTTAAGCTTCAAGTGTCATTAAAAAGAAAACCCACAAAACATGAAAAGGCATTAATCTCCAGCAGGAGGCAATTTATTTATTTGTTGCGTTTGTATCCCACATTTTCCCACCTATTTGCAGGCTCAATGTGGCTTACAATGTATTACATAAAGAACACGGATAACATAATAGAATTAAGCAATCAGGTATAATGTTCAGGATTATCAGGTAAGTAGTGATGCGTTACAGTTTCTGTTGTGGATCATTGTGGTATACCTTGTTAAAGAGATAAGTCTTCAGTGATTTACGAAAGTTGACTAGGTCGTAAATTGTTTTCAGGTCAAGTGGCAATGCATTCCACAGCTGCGTGCTCATGTAGGAAAAGCTGGACGCATGTATAAGTCTACATTTTAGTCCTTTACAGCTGGGGAAGTGGAGATTCAGGAAAGTGTGTGCTGATCTTTTAGCGTTCCTGGGTGGCAAGTCAATAAGATCTGACATATAGGCCGGGGCATCAGTGCTCAAATGCCTGCTAAAGAAAAATTCTGCATCTCTGGCCACATTTGGAAAGAAAAAGATAATCTTGGACTGTCAAAGGCATTACAGAAGGGTAACAGTATTGGAGGAGAGACAGATTTGAGTATTCAAAAGACAACTTTCCACTTAAGAACATAAGAGTAGCCATACTGGGCCAGACCAATGGTCCATCTAGCCCAGTATCGTTTTCCAAACAGTGGCCAAGCCAGGTCACAAGTACCTGGCAGAAACCCAAATTGTGGCAACACTCCATACTACAAATCCCAGGGCAAGCAGTTACTTCCCATGACTGTCTCAATAGCAGACTATGGACTTTTCCTCCAGGAATTTTTCCAAAACTTTTTAAAACCCAGATAAACTAACCACCATTACCACATCCTCTGGCAAAGAGTTCCAGAGCTTAACTATTCGTTGAATGAAAAAATATTTCCTCCTATTTGTTTTCAAAGTATTTCCATGTAACTTCCTCAAGTGTCCCATAGTCTTTGTACTTTTAAAACGAGTAAAAAAAATTGATTTACTTCTACTCATTCTACATCACTCTCAATATGTGATAAATTGGATTAGATTCTATTTATGGCACTAGAAAAATTGGTGATTTCCGCCTAGGTGTATTCCATAAACCGTACCTAGATTTAGGCGCAGCTTATATAATATGCCTAGCGGTAATGCCAGCACTAGGCGCGTCTATTTATACCAAGTAAAACTTGGTGTAAATACCTGCACCTAAGTTAGGTGCACAGCAGATATAGCGAAGATACATACCTGTAGCAGGTATTCTCCGAGGACAGCAGGCTGATTGTTCTCACTGATGGGTCGGTGTCCACGGTGGCCCAGGAACTGAGTTCCTGGGGTGTCATGGACGCTGACCCATCAGTGAAAACAAGCAGCCAGCTTGTCCTCGGAGAAAGCGAAGATACATACCTGTAGCAGGTATTCTCCGAGGACAGAAGGCTGATTGTTCTCACTGATGGGTCGGTGTCCACGGTGGCCCAGGAACAGAGTTCCTGGGGTGTCATGGACGCTGACCCATCAGTGAAAACAAGCAGCCTGCTTGTCCTCAGAGAAAGCGAAGATACATGCCTGTAGCAGGTATTCTCCGAGGACAGCAGGCTGATTGTTCTCACTGATGGGTCGGTGTCCACGGTGGCTCAGGAACAGAGTTCCTGGGGTGTCATGGACGCTGACCCATCAGTGAAAACAAGCAGCCAGCTTGTCCTCGGAGAAAGCGAAGATACATACGTGTAGCAGGTATTCTCCGAGGACAGCAGGCTGATTGTTCTCACTGATGGGTCGGCGTCCACGGTGGCCCAGGAACAGAGTTCCTGGGGTGTCATGGACGCTGACCCATCAGTGAAAACAAGCAGCCAGCTTGTCCTCGGAGAAAGCGAAGATACATACCTGTAGCAGGTATTCTCCGAGGACAGCAGGCTGATTGTTCTCACTGATGAGTCGGCGTCCACTGTGGCCCAGGAATGGAGTTCTTGGGCTGCCGTGGACGCCGACCCATCAGTGAGAACAAGCAGTCTGCTTGTCCTTGGAGAAAGCGAAGATACATACCTGTAGCAGGTATTCTCCGAGGACAGCAGGCTGATTGTTCTCACTGATGGGTCGGCGTCCACTGTGGCCCAGGAATGGAGTTCTTGGGCTGCCGTGGACGCCGACCCATCAGTGAGAACAAGCAGTCTGCTTGTCCTTGGAGAAAGCGAAGATACATACCTGTAGCAGGTATTCTCCGAGGACAGCAGGCTGATTGTTCTCACTGATGGGTCGGCGTCCACTGTGGCCCAGGAATGGAGTTCTTGGGCTGCCATGGACGCCGACCCATCAGTGAGAACAAGCAGTCTGCTTGTCCTTGGAGGAAAGCGAAGATACATACCTGTAGCAGGTATTCTCTGAGGACAGCAGGCTGATTGTTCTCACTGATGGGTCGGCGTCCACTGTGGCCCAGGAATGGAGTTCTTGGGCTGCCGTGGACGCCGACCCATCAGTGAGAACAAGCAGTCTGCTTGTCCTTGGAGAAAGCGAAGATACATACCTGTAGCAGGTATTCTCTGAGGACAGCAGGCTGATTGTTCTGATGGGTCGGCGTCCACTGTGGCCCAGGAATGGAGTTCTTGGGCTGCCGTGGACGCCGACCCATCAGTGAGAACAAGCAGCCTGCTTGACCTCAGAGAAATTCAATTACCCTGCGTGAAAACTTTCAGAACACCTGCAGCTCACCCATGCCTCCTTTTGGCAGCACACATTAGAATTTGCGCGCACTACTTTCAAGAATACGCTTAGCAAATACTACACATAAATACTAATTAATACCAATTAGTGCTGATAATTGCTTAACATCCAATTATTGGCGCTGATTAGATAGTTAACCAATTAGGTTATGTGCATTATTATAAAATATGGCTCGATTTCCACATGGCAATTTTGACACGATATACAGAATCTGGGGGATAGTGTCCAAATACAGAGCCATATAAATCTAAAACAAATAAAAAAGGTAGCTTTTTAAACCAAAAAAAGGTATTCTCTGTCATTTGGGTTTTCTTCTGCTACTCTCGAGACATCGCCCCCGTCCATCTATAACATTTATAAAGAAGGAAAAGGGAGCAGTGGGTAATGCAGTGTCATCCTGAACCTGTACGTCCAGCTCCATCTCTACCTGTCTTCAAATCTATGCTGAAAACCCACCTTTTCACCACTGCTTTTGGCTCCTAACCACTACACAATTCCCCTATCCTTGTTCCTTCTCACCCAGTATGTCCCTCGCCCTTAATTATCTTGTCTGTCTGTATTTTTTAGATTGTAAGCTCTTTTGAGCAGGGACTGTCACTCTCTGTGTCAGGTGTTCAGCGCTGCGTGCGTCTGGTAGCGCTTTACAAATGCTAATAATAATCTCTAAAAAAAAAAAAAAAAAATTAATTCCCCTGATTTATGCCACTGACCAAACTCTGATGCCAGTGTCCTCAAACTTGTCTGCTGCATACTGGAAAGCCAAAGCAAGTTTACAGCTGCCAGATGTCAGGAGACACACCCAAACCTCCATTCAGCACACTACAATCATTTCCAGTTTGCATTTACTGTTTTGCTTAGGACACAGGGCTGGGGGAGTAGCTCACACCTTCGTATGGATCAGAAGCAAGCCTAAAAATTTTTAATATCTACAACAAATACTTTCTAGCGCCTTATTTAGTTTCCAGGTATAGTGGAAAGCAAAATGATACACTGCGAATAAATCCAATTTTAGGAATTAAGTATTGAATTCACATCTCTATGCAGTGCAAAAACTCAGTATCACAATTTTTGCAGTTCTCTAGTTTAGGGGTGGGCAACTTCCATCATTCAGAGCCACCAACTGGTCAGGTGTCAGAGATTTCCCTAATGAATATGCATGAAACCTTTAAGGAACTGTGGAGGAGTGGCCTAGGGGTTAGGGTGGTGGACTTTGGTCCTGGGGAACTGAGTTCGATTCCCGGCACAGGCAGCTCCTTGTGACTCTGGGCAAGTCACTTAACCCTCCATTGCCTGCCGCATTGAGCCTGCCATGAGTGGGAAAGTGCGAGGCACAAATGTAAAAAAAACCAAAACAAAACAAAAAACAAAAAAAACTCTCTCATGTATACAGGATGATCCTGAATTCTGACCAGTTAGTGGCCCTCAACTACTGGAGTTGTTACCCCTGATCTAGCTTGCTAGGAATGCTTGAAATCCCAGTTCCCCAAGTCACAATCCAAGTGTGAGGCCAAACACTCAATGTGGCTGAAGGAAGCCAGCTGCTGGGTATCTCGGCATCCTCCACCATCAAAAGCAATTTCAGATAGATCTATTAATAAGGCTGGCAGAAAACAACAAGCAAGCACCTCCAACAGAGTAGACTCACCTTAGTTTCAGCACGAACCACCAGTACAACATTTTCAATTCGTATTCCAAAAGACCCATCTTCGTAGTACCCAGGCTCTGTGTAACCAGAAACCAATTGGTAATAAATGTCATCACATAGCTCGTTTTCAAAATAAAGAGGGAGTTACTTGTGCCTAGAAGTATAATCAATCTGCAGGATCTAATATTTGTGATAGAGTCATTTAACTAAGTAATTAAAGTTATTTAACCAAGCAGGTGAGTAATCCCATTTCTCTATCACATGATGCAGTTGTGTCTATTCCCTTTCCCCGCTGGAGCCCATCAGCCCAGGGCCGCCGGGACAAGGCCACCCCCGGGCCCCCCCCCCCCCCACCCGAGGTCGCCGGGCCCCCCCCTCCACCGGGCCTGGAACAAACCTTAAGCCTCCTTCTTTCACTTCGCGCAAGCAGCAGCAGGGCAGACCTCTCCTCCTTCCTTCCGTGCCCCGCCCTCGCGGACGTTACGTCAGGCGAGGGCGGGACACGGAAGGAAGGAGTGGCCTGCCCTGTTGCTGCTTGCGCGAAGTGAAAGAAGGAGGCTTAAGGTTAGTTCCGGAGCGAGGCGGGTGGGCCCCCCTCGGAGGCCCGGGGACTTTTGTCCCCCCTTTCCCCCCCTCTCGGCGGCCCTGCATCAGCCATGCTAATGCTGTGTGCCTTCCCAATACTGTAATATAAGCCCTTCAAGAACTGCTGAAGCAATCACTCTCCAAATCCCAGTCAGTATGTATCATCACCTGAAGACTGCCATGGACAGACAAGCGTATATTAGCAAGTTATGTAACTAATGTGAAATCCAACTGGTCCCCTAAAGATGCAATCGCTGTCTAGGTCCTTTTTCAGCCTCTCTCCAGTTTAGGTGGTGAGATTCTCAACCATAAACCTGAATGCCCCTTCCCCCCCTTTTCAGCATCTAGTCAGCAAGACAGATTAAGAGAACACGGAAAGAGAAAATAGCAGCCTTGTTTTTTCTTTAAAAAAGTGGTTTGTCTTTAAGACCATCTCATTTATTCTTCCCAAATCAACACCAGTTGGACAGGATTATAGAAAACGGATCAGTGTCTGTCAGTCTGTTCGAGGCAAAATAACTCTCGAAAAATTTAATGGTTCAACTATTTTATTGATACTGAAATATTAATAATATACAATAAAAATTGCAGTATAACAGAACATTTTGTAAGACGTGTGGTGCTTAAACCACCTAACAATTCAACAGTATCAAACTTTATTGTTGTCCCTCCTCCTCCCTCCCATCCATCCCTATTGTCTTTGCATGTGCTGGAGCATGTTGATTGTTTGCCAGATGGGCTGTGACTCTGGTCCAATCATATCTCTCCATGTGGCTAGAAACCACTCAGCCACACGGCATCACGACTCTGTCAGGAGGGACGCCTCATTAAATCAGAGATATCAAAACATATCCATGGGCCCTACATTATTAACTTTATACCAGGTCCCCATCTCCCACCATACTCACAAGCCTCCAATCCATCTAGTCACCTCCCAAACTCTCAAAATTTAAACGGAATAGGATGAAACAGGTTAAAAAGACATGTGAAGTTTGAAAATGGGCCAAACAGGCCAAAGGGTTCTGGGGAAATATGCCTCCCAATGCATTGTTAAGGGAGGAGGAGAAACAATTTTATCTTAGTTGATAATTTTCTTTCCTTTAGACCTACTAGACTAGTCCAGAACTTGTGGGTTATGTCCATCGACCAATGGGTGAAGACAGAGAAAAAGTAGTCCTATGTGATTCCCCCACCACCACCACCACCAAAGGACATCACGCTACCTTAGAATGCTCAGTATTTCGAACGATCAAGCAATATTGTTCCTGTTCACACTTCCGATCCAATGCCGTGTTCATCCATTACCTTTACGAACATGGCAGTGTTGTACTGCACGGATATACAGCTCTCCAAATAATGTATTCAACCATTCTGCTACACAACAAGGCACTGCTGTACTCTACCGACACATGATTCTCCAACTGTTGCATTGATCTATCACCTTTGTCAACAAGGCACCATTGCACTGTACTAAGACACAGTTCTCCAACTGAGCAGAAGGTGTCTTCACAATCCGATGAGTTAAGTTTGAGGAACTGTAAAATAGAAGCACTTCCAACTGAGAAATTATAAGAAAACAGAAGAACTTAAAATAGAGGCTTGTGTATTAATATTCAATTAGGGAAGACGTCTGGACTGGTCTGGTAGGAGTAAAGGAAAGAAAATTATCAGTTAAGACAATTTCTCCTTCGTTAGCATCCATTCCAGAACTTGCTCCCTAACAGGATGGGATTCCAAACCTATAGCCAAAGAAGTCACAACCCAACTGATAGAAGACTAGAGGCAACACAAGAGATCCAACTAAATTGAGCATAGAAAGGAACGACCTCAAGCTCAGTTTGCCTATAAAAAATGGAACACCAATAGACTGGTGAAAGGAGAAAATAAGCTCAATGCAAGAGAGGTAAAGGAATACACAGAGCTCTCAACTTTTCTGGAAAAAGTGAAAGAGTTAGAAGGTAGGCAGATCAAACGATCCTCCAGGAGTAAGGATGCAAAAACTGATTTTAGACACAAAAGTAAAATAAGCGCTGAAAAAAACCAGACCTTAAACGGGTTTTCTCTTTTCTTTTTTTAAATAATAGAAAACGATAAGGAAAATGTCAAACCAAATAGCAAACTATAATCCATTCAAGCCACAGCAATCCGTTTAATTTACTCATTGAAAAAACACAACCACATTTCCCATCAGCTACCAGTAGAGGCAAAGATTTGAATCAAACCAGCCTGTACACTATTCAAAATCCTCACAGGAGACTCTCCAGGCTACCTGCCTTCACATGTAGAATTCATTGCCAATAAGAGGTTGAGAAGGCCTAATAACTGCTCCCCTTTTGCTCTACCATCTCCTAAAAGTATAAAATGGATCAGTATCTACGAGTAACTATTAACATACCAAGCACCCAAAGTCTTGAACTTAAGCCTAGACTATTTAAACAACTATGGGCAATTCAGAAAGCAAGTCGTTAGGTATTGTCTCGGTCCCATCTTTTAAGTCAAGACCCAAAATGTAAACAACGTAGAAATTATTAGGGTACAAGCAGTCTAGAAATATCAACTAAAGTATGGTAAAGTTCTGACAGAAGAATTACAGTGAGAAGAGTGGCACATGCAAAATGTGCGCAAGGACCACACTGCTACCGGTACTAATGTCATTCATATCTCCCATTCTCTGCTAAACAAGGGAGACTAGAACTGAAGAGGAAGCTAAGGCAGGACTTTGGTGAGGGAAAAAGTTATATATTAAAAGCACACAGCTCCCATTACATGAAGAAAACACAGATCTTCTAGAAAATTCTACCAATAAAGTCATACAGAAAAACGGAAAGATGTGAAGTTCCCAGTGTCTTTTTTCCTCATGCGATGTCTTAGCAGGGCCACCGCGATAACAAAAGGAGAGCACCAGGGATTAAACAGACTGCAACCATTGGTCATGAAGGGAAGCAGACTTTCAGGGTTTCAGTGGAAAAAGAACACAAAAAAAAATTACCTCAGGTGCGTAGGAATACCCATCTGTCATGGCCCACACCTAAAAGGTGAGGAGATCGCTCAGTAAAAAGGAGCAAATGGCTCGAAAACACTATCTCCACAGGGGCCAGTTGATTTGGTAGGAATCTGTTTCCTCACACTTACAGTGTGAAAACACCAACTTACCACCGCCTGACCTGAATTAGAACAGAGAGTCAGGTGAAGATGTTGAGCACATGTGTAAAGCATTCCTCGTTAGCACTGACCAGTTGGAAGGAGCAGCGAGATGGTAGCCCAGCACCCTTTGCTACTTCTCAAAGCAGTAATTTGTAGCCTTTAAAACTCCAGATAGGAGCAATGAATAGACAGGAAGGAAAGCAGGGAGTAAAAGGTGAATGTTCAGACTTCTGAGGCACACTCCTGCAGTGGCACTAATATTCCTCTTCTCTGAAAATGATGGAGCTCAGACTCTAAAGATGTTCCCTTGTTGGATCAAAATCTCACTCAGAGAACCAGAGAAAGGAGAGGTGGGTAGGGAGCTCAGGTAAAATGTAAAATCTCTGTAAATGTGAAGTGGAGCCCAAACCTAAACAAGTGCTCCCAAGCTCAACTGAAACTCAGTTTTAAAAACTGGTTCAGGAGCTATTCCAACAACTAATCCAGGAGCTGCACAGTTCATCTATTGTCCATTCACTGAAAACAGAGCACTCAACTGTAGAACGGTGCCTTTGAGGGGAGAATCACATAGAACTAACTTTGTTTCTCTGTCTCCATCCGCTGGTTGATGGACATAATGCAAAAGTTCTGGACTGGTCTAGTCTGGACACTAAGGAAGTTCCAGTTGCTGTAGCATAGAAACTTAAATTTGGTGATATATAGAAGTTAAGAGAATTGCTCATTTCAAACTGCTTCCCAATCCCCCAAACTAACCCACCCCCAAAATCTAACCTCATTGCAAATAGCCCCACCGCCCCCAAAACTGCCTCACCAACTCACAAACCTCCCCCAGCACCCTAAAAAGTGCCCATACTCCCACAAAACTACCCCCTCAAACTGCCCTACCATTCTCAGCCACCCCCCTCCCCCTCCAAACACATGTACAAAGCAGATACAGAACACAACACACACACAGATTATAAAATTCCTTGGCCATGATGTACTAATCTTTAAGTTAGTCAGATATATATTTGATTTTTTTTTGTTATTTCTACTGTTAAACCTATTAACGGAAATGTACAACTGTCTTATTGGTTGCTGTGTGTTCTGACAACCAATACCTGTTGTCACGGGCAGGGCTAGGTTAAGGCATCAGGAAAACTAGAAACATATCTAGGGTACAAAGTTTAGGTGAGCCCTATAAGATGCACTCAAGACTTAGGAGGTTAGGAATGAGAATTTCCTGGCTTTTTCAGGATTCTACCGATTTTTATATTCATGGTCAGAAGCTAGAAGGCTGGCCAACATATCTGGACATTTTGCAGAACAACTATCTGCAGTTCTCCAATTACAAATCCACCCCCTCCCCTGGTGTGAGTGAGCCTGCCATGCCTGTTTCCAGGATAACTAGCAGCGGAGACTTTGGCTCCGCTGCTTACCAATGGTAAGATTTTCTGTGGTCAGAGCACTGGAAGGCTCACAGGAAGAAAGGTGGTGATCCTGGGGCAAGTTAATGTGCTGTAGAAATTACGTTTTTGCTTATGATGGGTGATGGAACGGAAATAAAGACAGTAAAACACTGGCCATCGCTGGAGCAAGACCCAAGTAAAGCATAAGTTAAGTGTTTTGGTTTATTTTGGTTAAACATACATTCGAGAAGTACATTTTGAAGACAACTATAACATAAAATTAGTATTAGTAGCAGAGGATACACAGGAAGGTTTTTTATGCGAATGACTGGAAATGGGACTGGGGACGTTTGCCTGTTGAATTCTCAGGGGGTTTTTTTCCTTCCTGAACATACTGACTAAAATGACTCACACATAACATGAAGTAAATGTTTTACTCCTTCTCCCTATTCAATTTGTATTAATAGATAAAGCCAACCCCCCTCCCCCCCCAAAAAAAAAAAACTGGAGAAAAGCAGTTCCAACAGCTGCAGTGTACAAATACTGATTCACAGTAATATAGCAATTACATAATGGCACCTTTCATATAGTCCTCTCTTCTCATCTCCTCTCCCAAACAGACACACAAATGAGAGAGAGAAAGACCCACCTACCCACCCACAAACAGACATATATAAACATGTACACAAGGATAGGAAAGAATTCTATGAGTTATGCTCTGCGGGTTTTCCCCACTTGCTTGGTAAAGTGCCCTTGATTTTAATGGAAATATCTTAGGACTGGCAGGAAGCAAAGCATTGGGTTTATTCTCTTGCCTTCAGGAGATGACTGCATCTTCATACACTGAATTTGTAATTTGCTTTGAAACCTTGCAGTGAAAGGTAGTATAAGAAATCAACATCCATTCAACTGTTATAGTAAGACACCACCCTCCTTTTCCTCCCCTCTACCCAGTGGCGTAGCGGGGGTTCACGCTCGCCACAGCAATCGAACACAACAAGGAAATGGGGTGGAGAGAGCCCAATATCAAGAGATGTCACCACATATAAGGGTAAGATGCTCCAGAACAACCTTTATTAGGGTCCTAATAAAGGTTGTTCTGGAGCATCTTACCCTTATATGTGGTGACTGATCTCTTGATATTGGGCTCTCTCCACCCCATTTCCTTGTTGTAGCTAAGGGTGGGCCTGGGTGGGCACAGGCCCACCCATTCTTGCCTCAGGCCCACCCAGTCAGCAGCCCATGAGGCCCCCAAAAGTCTTCAGTGGCAGCGCCTCACTACTCTCTCACCCTCTTCTCCGCTTGTGGCCTGGCATCTGCCTGTCTCTCTACCCCCCTCCCAGTCTACCTCAGAGACTGCCGGTGGCATGCTGCGCCGGCCCTGCAGGCTTCTCTCTTATCATATCCTGCCCTCAATGATGTCACTTCTTGTTTTTTTGATGAGAATTTGGTAGAGAGAAGCCTGCAGGGCTGGCGCAGGTTACCTATAGGAATTGCTACAGACAACGGCTCTGAGGTAGGACCGGGGTAGGGGGTTCAGAGAGAAATGGGCAGACGTCGGGTCATTAAAAAAAAATACTATATTGTATGTATGTACAGGGGTAGGGGTGGGGGTGAGAAGGGCCCACCCAGGGGTTAACTCTGGGCCCACCTAAAATGTCAGGTCTGCCTATGCCCCTGCCTCTACCGAGGGATTTTCTAAATCAAGTAAATGATATTCAGCAGTGAAAAAAGAAACAACAGTTTTAAATGTTTTAGGAAGTGCTACATCATTTATTTGGCTTGCCTTTTTTTTTTTTTACATTTGAAACAGAACAATTTGACGTAGCAGGCCAAGACATGGTAAATCACATTCCAGCAAACCACTACCTACCATCACTAATAATCATGCCGGCTTCCAGAGGTTCATCTGCAAAGGTTTTGTAGCTTATACCACAGGGATCCTCATGAACATTTAGGAAAGCCCCCACGCCGTGTCCTGTTCCGTGCAGGTAATCTAAGCCAGACTCCCACAGCGCTGAACGAGCAAAGGAATCCAAGAGATGACCTGCGAAACGCAACACCAAATGATCATATTAAACACTAAAACAGGGTGAAATTGTGCACACTTCCACTGTGTAACTCAGGAAATTAGTGAGCGTAAACAAGTGCATTTTACTTATACCAGCTGAGTGCCGCACAGCAGAACCAACCAGTAAACATTTGTCTGATACCTACACGTGTCGGATCTATGCTGTAAAGTAGACACATGAGCTCGGTAGAAAAATAGCACAGTTTCACTAGGAAAAATTATGCAAAAACCACAAAACCCTACATGTGGTTGAGGTGTAGTTATTTTCTGTTTGTGAAACTAATTCTGCATATAGTTTCCTATGCACAAAGAAACTGCTTTGCATAATTTTGCACCATGGTCACTAAACAAAAGTCTGTAAGCAGAAAACTAGCAGCAAAGATTTACTATTTGCAAAAATATAAAATATCATGCCATCTGCTTTGCATGCTAAAATAGAAAATGTTTGGTATTGCTAACAACATGCCGTTTGCTGTTTTGCACACAAAGTGGACTTTGCAAATTTCTACAATTTAGTATCTCGGCTATGCCTTCTAGCTATTGTGAGTTTTGAAAGCTTTCCCTAGAAAACAGAGTAAGACAGCAACACAACAAATAAAGAACAAAATGTCCCTCCTGTTTGCCCCCCGAGCAATTTATTACATTTGATTAGATGCAAGTACAAATTCCCACATGCAAGCCAACACCCACTTCTTCCCCCATGTCCCTCAGTCAACCTATTAAAGTAGTAACAGAAATTTCAGATTTCTATTAAAATTTAAAACAAAAACTGCAGAAAAATGTCAACTAGAACGCCTCTGTGCATGAAATCAAAAATGGATGCCATGTTGTATACGCAATGAATAAATCAAACGTATCCAAGCTGGAGATCTTCATTTTTAAAGTTTTGCCAACAGCACCCTGGTTCTAAAGATATAGATCGCCCAAGGCAGCACTATGCACAAACCTACAGGCAAATTCACAAACCAACAAAAAGAAGTTAAGGAGACCCTAACTCGTGGGTTAGTTTGTTAATCTTCTTCTTAAGTGGAGGAGTGGCCTAGTAGTTAGGGTGGTGGACTTTGGTCCTGGGGAACTGAGTTCGATTCCCAATTCAGGCACAGGCAGCTCCTTGTGACTTAACCCTCCACTGCCCCATGTAAGCCGCATTGAGCCTGCCATGAGTGGGAAAGCGCGGGGTACAAATGTAAAAAAAAAAAAAAAAAAAAAAAAAAGAGAAGCCTATGGCTATTAGAATTCCTCACTGTCCAAGTTCCCAGCGGCTCACAGGAAGAATTGCCTAGTTCCTGTGGCAAATAAACAAATGCAATACCACCAACCTTTTGTTCCATTTGGAAACACGGCTGAACTTACAGCTATGTGCCCCTTCAGGACATGTGTGTAGCACTCCTAGTGAAAAAAAACAAACAAACAAAGAAAACAAACCCATTAGCATCCTTCTCAGAAAGTAGGACTATTTTCTCAGACACCACTGGAAAGCTAACAGAGATTAAAAGCAAGTAATCCACTGAGCTTAGTGTGGACAGCACAGAAATTCAAAGTCCCATACCTTTAAATGTGGTTACCCATCAGTAAGCATATACTAGTGGTAATATGCTTACACATGGGTAACCGAGAATGTGTCTCCAGGAGCATGTGCCCAGGAGTGAAGGGTTAGGATGACTGTTGTAGTTGGAGAGTCAATCATTAAGTACGTAGATAGCTGGGGAGCTGTTGGACATGAAAATCATGTGTTGACTTGCCTGCCTGGTTCAAAGGTGGCAGCCCTCTTGCATCACCTAGTTAAGATTTTAAACACTGCAGGGGAGGAGCCAGCTATCTTGGTACATGTGGGTACCAAACGACATGGAAAGGGTGGGAAAGAGGTTACAGAAGTTAGAAAAGTTGAAATCCACAACTTCCATGGTATTATTCTCAGACATGCTCCTTTTTACTACTACTACTACTTAACATTTCTAAAGCGCTACTAGGGTTACGCAGTCCCTGCTCAAAGGAGCTTACAATCTAAAGGACGAAATGCAAAAGCAGACCCAAAAAGGAAGGCAGAGCTCCAGCATCTCAAAGTCTAGTTGTGACGATGGTGCAGAGAAGAGGGATTTAGATTTGTTAGGAACTGAGCAACATTCGGGGGGGGGGGGGGGGGAGGAGGGGCATATTCCAAAAAGATGCACACCACCTTAACTGGGATGAAACCAGGCAGCTGGAACTAACGCTTAAAAAGGGCAAGCTGACAGTCACTTAGGAGCAAATGATTCAGAGTATCCTTCAAAGATATCTCACTAGCCAAACAATTAAGTTAGGGGATCGCTGCAATATATGCAAAAGTAGCCCATGTGCCCTTAAGGAAAGCAGACACAGGCTTGAAATACTGCAAATTATCCCCGTGAACTGATAAGTGGGTTAAACATATAAACAAAAAGCTTACTTTGAAATGCTAGAAGTCTAAAATATAAAACATATAGCACTGAGTGAACAGATAGATACAACAGGCATCTCGGAGACATGATGGAAGAAGGATAACCAATGGAATATTATGATACCAGGGTACAAGTTATATTGCAATGACAGGATACATCAAATTGTTGAGGCAGGGGGACAGGGAGGTAGCAGAACCTGGGGAGAGGGGGCCCAATGATCCTTATTGCCCAGGGTTCCAGATCACTATCAGTCTGCCCCTGCGTAATTCACTTAGGTGAGGTACCATCTTTATATTGTTCAACCCTAATGTGTAGCCTGTAGTCAGGGGTGTGCTGGTAAATTTTTAACAACGGGCTCTCTCTCCGGGCATAGCCGGTCCTGAAATGTGTGTGTGTGTGGGGGGGGGAATACATGTCTCAGTCTCCCCTCCCTTGTGCGGGCACACTAGGTATACCTTTGCCGAGCCCCACCAGCCAATAAATGGACTGCCACCATTCTCTGCTGCTTGTTTCTGGCTCTGAGCAGCATGATGGAACCTTCTTGCGCTTGCATGAAAAGTCCCAGCCTGATGCTCAGAGTCAGAAACAAGGAGCAGGGAGCAGCAGCAGTCTATTTACTTGGCTGGTGGGGCCAGCATCACTGCCAGCAAAGTAAAAGAGAATTCAGGAGGGGGCCCAAGCCCATTTTGGGAGTCAGTTGTTAAAGTAGCCATGGGGAGGCCTACTTTAACAACCGGCTCCCAAAATTCTTAAAAAATTAACAAACGGCTCTCGCGAGCCCGTGAGAGCCCGCTCCAGCACACCACTGCCTGTAGTACCTATACACGCAGTGACAGATTTGAGGTACCTTTTCATAGGCCGACGGTGTGCCAAAATGCATGGTTCTTGTCACATCGGTAGTCCCATCCCTTGTAAGAGCAAAGGAAAAACAAGGTATAATTTACCTAAAGCCCATTCTGACTCTCCAACATGTTATACAGACTGTGGTATCCAAAACACTCTTCTTGATTTGTAGTTATTCTTTCAGCGAGGTCTATAGAAAATGTCCATATCACAAATTCAAGGTCTGTCACAGCTTCATCGAAACACTTATATGCCAGCGCTTCCCAAACCTGTCCTGAAATTCCATAGTCTGTTGGGTTTTCAGGATATCCACCAAAGCTGCATATCTTCAGTCTCCAACATTATACTCTTGTCCCGTGGATACTGACTGTGGATATCCTGAAAACTTGACTGACCCTGCTCTTTACCCATCCTGGTGATATTTACTCAATAATGGATCCACTGTTTGATTTGATTGACTGGTTTAAATACAATTAAATACTTACAGAATGAAAGAAGAAGAAAGCACACAACCATCTAGCACAGCAGAGCAATTAGAGGTTTACAGTTTAAAAATGCCCACACTGAAGCAGGGATTAAAAAATAAATAAAGAGAGTTCAGATGCTTTTCAAGGACACATGATCATAGAACACCGTGTAATAAGCCCCAGGACCAGTGGTGTGCAATGCTTGCGAGTAAGCCCTGTGAAGTTTGCGTTCAAGGCCTGCACAGAATAAGACACTTTCTACCACTTGATTACAATAATGACTTCATCACACCAGATCTCAGGTCCAATTATAAGCATTCATTTTTTCCAAGAGAGGTGTGGTAGCTGTGTTAGTCCACTCTTAAGGTTATCAATAGAAATCAAACAAAATAAAACATGGAAAAGAAAATAAGATAATACCTTTTTTATTGGACATAACTTAATACATTTCTTGATTAGCTTTCCAAGGTTGCCCTTCTTCGTCAGATCAGATTTCCGATCTGACAAAGAAGGGCAACCTTCGAAAGCTAAATCAAGAAATGTATTAAGTTATGTCCAATAAAAAAGGTTTCATCTTATTTTCTTTTTCCACGCAATGAGAAAGTCAAAAACAATGCTGCCCATCCACTTACTTATACTGGGCCCCTGAATCTAGAAGGAAGATCTCATTTACCAACAGCATCCTGTTTGTCTCAGGAACTGGTCTGTTAAATAAGAAAAGAAAAAAAGATGTGTCTTTATGTCTAAATTCTTTGTTTAGCCAGAAAGCCAGAGGCATGGATCAATGTGACAATAAATGTTTAAAGAGGGTATGGGGAATGTTTTGAAGCACGGATTCTAAATACTTACGACAAATGATTTTACACTGATGTAGCTAACAAATTTGTTAAACTGACAGTGAGAATTTTTTTTAACTGCAGAACTCAATAAAAACAACTCAAGAATCGATTCTGTTGAAAAGTTCCATATGAATGGAAACTGTTTCAATAAAACAAGTGCTAACTCGTTTATACATGCGTTGAATTTAAAGAAAATAAAAGTTTGATTCTTCTCCTAAGATTGTAGGATGCCATAAATAGCACTCTGCCCCTGATGAGTTTTTCACAAGTGCATAAGCACCACCATACCAGGAAAAGACCAAGGGTTCATCAAGCCCAGCATCCTGTCTCCGACAGCGGCCAATCCAGGCTTCAAGAACCCGGCACCCCCCACCCCCCAAAAAAAAAAAATTAATAATGTTCAATGGACTTTTCCCTCAGGAATCTGTCCAAACCCCCTTTAAATTCCGTAAGGCCAGCTGCTGTCACTACATTCGCCGGCAGAGTCTAACTACACGCTGAGTAAAGAAAAACTTTCTCCTATTTGTTTTAAATCTACCATATTCTAGCTTCATCTTGTGTCCCCTGGTTCTATTATTGTTGTTTGAAAGTGTAAACAAACGCTTCACATCTGTCCGCTCTAATCCGCTCATTATCTTGTAGACTTCTATCATATCACCCCTCAGCCGCCTTTTCTCCAAGCTGAACAGCCCTAACCTTCTCAGCCTTCCCTCATAGGGAAGTTGTTCCATTCCCTTTATCATTTTCGTCGCCCTTCTCTGCACCTTCTCTAATGCCTTTATATCTTTTTTGAGATGCAGCAACCAGAATATTCTAGCTGCGGTCGCACCATGGAGCGATACAACGGCATTATAAAGTCCTCGTGTTTGTTTTCCATCCATTTCCTAATAATACTCAACACTCTGTGCGCTTTCTTAGCCGCCGCAGCACACTGAGCAGAAGTTTTTAACGTCTTATCAACGATGACTCCCAGATCCCTTTCTAGGTCTGTGACTCCGATCACTTATAAAGAAGAAAAAAAACAGCAGTAGCCAGGCACCTGTAAGGCTCATCTTATCTGCACTTATGATTAAGTATCTTTATTGAAAGATGAAAACAAATCATTGCAAATCATTTAACAGGAACCCATCATTATACAACTGTAGGCAAAGTCAAGCACAAAATATCCTGATAATTTTGGTCCAACCTTTGTTAAGCATCTCCAAATTATTCAGAAAGTCAAAAAGAACCATCCCTTTGCTAATATTCCCTCTCCTCACCCTCTTTCCCACTTGCATAGTATCCTAAACCAAAAACACAGGAGGACTTGGACTCTATAGCCTCCCCCCCCTGTCTAACTAAGCCAATACAAGTATATCCCGCCCCCCTAAAAGCCCTAACCCAACAAATACCAACATTATGCTGAAACATACCAGGGTCTATCCCCCTCCCCCATCCCCCCAGAATAAAGACAGAATCTACAATATCACCTCCGCACCTCTCCTAGATCACTGAGAATCTGACTTCACCTGCATTAGCCATAGACCCAAGGTGTTCTCAGGTTTTCCCTTCACTTCTTTGCATCTAGGAATCCCCCGTGCTTATCCCAGTTACTCTGTCTCCACCACTTCATTTCAGTTAAGAAATATTTTCTGTTGTTGCCCCTGAGGCTACTTCCTTGCAGCCTTATATTGTAATCTCAGGTTCACTGAAAAAAAAGTTTGATTCTTGTGTATTATTTTGATCTTTGAGGTATCTGAACTATCAGATTCCTTCAGTCTCATCACACATGGGCTTTACACCATGTTGGTAGCCCTTCTCTAAGACTGCCTCCACCATGTCCATATCTGTATACAGGTACAGCCTCCAGAAGGGTTACAATATTCCAGATGAGGTCTCACCGACATCCTGCCCTATACTTCTCCCTATGTACCCGTTTCTCTCTAGCCACCAACGTATCACTCTGTTTTGCTACCCTTTAGATCAGATATAATCACTCCAAATGCATGAGCTTGCTTTCTTCTTGCGCTGAATCTGCCAATCCCTTGACCACTTTTCAGTTGGTTTCCTATGCAGGAGTACCTACTCTATTGCAGAATATGGTGTCATCTGCACAAAGGCAAACTTTTGTTTCTAACCCCCTCCACCAAATCGCCCACAAATATGCTGAGCAGAAAAGGTCCCAGGACCAAACTCTGAGGCACTCCACTCATCGCCCTTTTTATCCCCAAGTAAATTCTATTAGCTATTACCTGCTGTTCTTTATCCCAGGTTATCACCTTAAGTCCAAACCCCCAAGCCATTCAGTTCCTATATGAGCCTCTTATGTGAGACAGTACCAAAAGATTGCTGAAATCCACATACGACATCCAGCACATGTACTTAGTCTAGTCACCCAAGCAGGTGCTTTAAAAGCACATTTTTCTGGTTTAAACTACAAATAAAATCTTGACAGACAACCTTTGCTGTTCTTTCAAGCATAAAATCATTATTGTAAGACATGAAAGGAGATTGAAGGGGGCAGACTCAGGAAAAATGTCAGGAAGTATTTTTCCACGGAGAGAGTGGTGAACACTTGGAATGCCCTCCCGCGGGAGGTGGTGGAGATGAAAATGGTAACGGAATTCAAACATGTGTGGGATAAACATAAAGGAATCCTGTTCAGAAGCTTAGCCGAGATTGGGTGCTGCGTGAGTCTGATAGCGCCTTGGAAACGTTGAGTGGTAGTAGTAGAGCCGGTGGGGGGAGGCAGGGCTGGTGGTTGGGAGGCGGGGAGGAGGGGCTAGTGCTGGGCAGATTTATACGGTCTGTGCCCTAACAATGGCAGGTACAAATCAAGGTAAGGTATACACAAAACGTAGCACAAATGAGTTTATCTTGTTGGGCAGACTGGATGGACCGTGCAGGTCTTTTTCTGCCATCATCTACTATGTTACTATGTTATTTCAAAGAACCCTAAATCATTATGTGTATTGACAGAACAGAATGCATTTCAAACCATCCGAGATAAACAGTTTAGCAAAATTAAGATTATTTTCACCCCTGTACAACGTGTGAAACATCATAAAAGAATATTTGAGCTGAAAAATGTAGTTTTCTTACTTGTAATGAATGATTGCACCATTGGGTCCTGTGCCTGAAATTGTGGCAAAACTCAAGTCCACAAAGTCTTCCTGTTGGCTGGAAGAAAGTTTAATTATTTGTCTATACTTAAATATATTAAAAAAAAAAAGAATACTGGGTCAGGTTTAATATTCTGTTTGTTCTATAAAACCAGTATTGTATCCACTGTACCACCTATACACACACAAAATGTGGGCATCTCTGGAGGACTGGCTAAAAGGGAAATATTGAAGGTGTTAAATGCTCTCAGTTCACCTTTTTCCAAAAGTGGCATTAAGAACTGCTGGCATGGCCATCCCCATTCCCCTGGAGATGCTGTGGAGTCTCAAACACTACACAGTAATTATTATTATCTGTATCCTACGTTATCCCAAACAAGTTCAGCTTCGAAGTCGCTCACATTCAAGAAAAACTTCAAAAATTGATAGATAATTATAAGTTTATAAAAAAAAAAAAAAAGTGGCGAAACTGGATCTGCTACGAGGGTAAAGATAAAAAAAACCCAAAACGTAGCGTGATCAACACACTTCAAAGACACCTTGGAGACGAGTAAGAGATAATCAAACTTTATTTTAAAAACAGTGTAAAAAAACTTAGACTCTTAAACGACTCGACATGGAGTCGTGTTTGGGTGAAAAACGCCTGCTTCGGGAGTCTACAAATTAAAAGGAATATATAATTACAATGCATAAAAAATTACAGTGCACTGTTTTTTTTTAAATAAAGTTTGATTATCTCTTACTCGCTTCCACGGTGTCTTGAAAGTGTTCTGCTGATCACGCTACTTTTTAGATAATTATAACATTTTAACATATTAGGGGAATTATGTGTTTGTCATGAAGTTAGGCTAGAGTACTGGTTATGTTAAAACATAAAAGAGAGACGGCAACATTAGCTTTTTGCTTTTGAAAAGATATGTACTTAACAGAAAAGCCTTTACCAATTTATGGAATCTCAGATAATTTTCTAAAGTACCTGAATTGCTTGGGTAGAGAATTCCAAAATTTGGTATTCTGATATGTGAAGACAACGACAAGAACTGATTTGTAAGAAAGGCCTCTGCAGTTTGGATAATAGCGTGTGAGGTATTCTCTAGATGTTTTTACTGTATTATGTGACGGTAAATCATTTAGTTGCTCCATGTATACCCTGGAGGAAAGGAGGAACAGGGGTGATATGATACAGACGTTCAAATATTTGAAAGGTATTAATCCGCAAACGAACCTTTTCCGGAGATGGGAAGGCGGTAGAACGAGAGGGCATGAAATGAGATTGAAGGGGGGCAAACTCAAGAAGAATGTCAGGAAGTATTTTTTCACGGAGAGGGTGGTGGATGCTTGGAATGCCCTCCCGCGGGAGGTGGTGGGGATGAAAACGGTATCGGAATTCAAACATGCGTGGGATAAACATAAAGGAATCCTGTGCAGAAGGAAGGGATCCTCAGGAGCTTAGCCTAGAATGGGTGGCAGAGCTGGTGGTTTGGAGGCGGGGCTAGTGTGGGCAGACATATACGGTGTGTGCTGGGGCTGGTGGTTGGGAGGCGGGACTAGTGCTGGGCAGACTTATACGGTCTGTGCCGGGGCTGGTGGTTGGGCGGCGGGGATAGTGCTGGGCAGACTTATACGGTCTGTGCCAGAGCCGGTGGTGGGTGGCAGGGATACTGCTGGGCAGACTTATACGGTCTGTGCCAGAGCTGGTGGTTGGGAGGCGGGGTTGGTGGTTGGGAGGCGGGGATAGGGCTGGCCAGACTTATACGGTCTGTGCACTGAAGAGGACAGTACAAATAAAAAAAGTAGCACATATGAATTTATCTTCTTGGGCAGACTGGATGGACCGTGCAGGTCTTTTTCTGCCGTCATCTACTATGTTACTATGTAGGAGGGTGATAAACCATATATGATTTGGTAAATAGTCGTGTATATTTTAAAGGTGATTCTGGCATTTATGGGAAGCCAGTGAAATTTTAGCAAGACAGAGGAAGCCTTCTCAAAGCAAGGAGTACTGCATACAAGGTTGATAACGGTATTGTGTGCTGCTGTTTGTAATTTTTTAAGGAATGAGATTTTAATACCCGCATATATGGTGTTACAATAATCAAATTTGGATAGTACCAGAGATTGGGTGATAGTACAAAGTGTGGAGCTTGGGAAGAAAGGACACAACCTTTTTAAGTTCCATAGTGTATGGAAGACACTCAAGACCGCCTTTGCAACCTGACCTTCGAATGATAAATGCTGGTCAATGGTGATTTTCATTAATTGATCATGTGTTGTCAATAATGAAGTTTTTTAAGGAAATGGGTTGATAGGGGTTGGTAAATATAAGAAATGTACTCTTTTCCCAATTTGAGTTTGAAACTGGATGCCCAGGATTCTATCAGATCTAAAATGGTTTTAATCTCATGTATAATTTCTAGTAATTCCCTTTTAAAGGGGATATAAATGGTGACATAATCAGCACAGATGAAGGAATTAAATCTGTGAGCCTCCATTAAGTAACCTACTGGTGCCATCATGATATTGGATAATATGGGTGACAAAGGACAGCCTCATGGAACTCCACATATAGAATCCCAGGGTGAGGACTTATATCCCAATTGTTTTACTTGTAGGATCTTGATATTAGGACACTGTGGAACCACTTTAAGACAGTTCCACTAACACCAAAGTGGTCTAATAAGTATAACAATATATTATGGTCAACTGTGTCGGGCACTGGACATATCAAATTGTAAAATTATGATTTTTCTGCCCATGCAAAACTCTTTTCTGAAATTTGCAATAAGGGTGGTGAGCACTGTCTCAACGCTAAAGGATGGCTGGAACCCCAATTTTGTACTACAAAGGATGGAAGGCCTGTACAAACTACATAAACTGACTAAATCTTCCATTACTTTTGCCAATAAAGGAATAGAGTCTACAGGTCTATATAATTAGATGCTTCGCTTCCACTGGCCTTGGGATAGGTGATAGAACTAACCTTAGAAGACAGCTGGGACATGTGTCTAAAAATACATTGTGATGCTACTACTATTTAACATTTCTAGAGCGCTACAAAGTGTACGCAGCGCTGTACAAACACAGAAGAAAGACAGTCCCTGCTCAAAGAGCTTACAATCTAATAGACAAAAAGTAAAGCATTTAAATTTAAAATATTTAAGCAGTCAAGCACAAGAGAACAGTCACAGAAGGACAGAAGATGTTGAAGGGTGGTCAGTGTGATTAGGTGTAACTCTGGTTGGAGTAGTGGGAGAAGGTGATAGAAGAATAGAAATGGGTGATGTAAAAGTAATGAGTGGGTTGATAGGGAGGTTATATAAGACATGTCACTCTAGGGGTGGGTGGGTGGGTAGAGGGGTAGGGTGGGTGGAAGCAGGAGAAGGTATTCTCTGCAGCCTATCTGTGAGATGGAAAATGCTCTCTGAAGCTGCTGCTATAAGTTGTTAGTTTTCTCTCCCTGAAAGAGATCCAAGCCACACCCACGAAGTTCAAACTGTCAGTGGGGAGGGTGAGGGGAGGAAATGGCAGTGCTTGATGAAAAAGAGAGCTCAGTTTGATAGGAGATATACTATAGGATGTCATTCTGAGGCCAGGCTAAGTCTAAAGCAGGAGAAGGTATTCTCTGCAGCCTATCTGTGAGCAGGGTTGCCAGGTGGAAATTTTTTTTCCAGCCCACTGGAGCCCAAAAAACAGCCCAAAAACCGCCCAAACACAAACCCCGCCCCTGACACCCCCACCCCCGCGTCATCACCCCCGCCCCCGCCGTCATAAACCCCGCCCCCGCCGTCACCGGCCCCGCCTCCCACGTCACCGGCCCCGCCTCCCCGTCATCGGCCCCGCCTCTTACGTCATCGGCCCCGCCTCCCCGTCATCGGCCCCGCCTCCCCGTCATCGGCCCCGCCTCCCACGTCATCGGCCCCGCCTCCCACGTCACTAACCCCGCCCAAAACGTCATTAACCCCACCCAAAAACGTCACTAACCCCGCCCCCCGCGGCCGAAAAAACCGCCCGAAGCACAAAAACCAGCCCAAAAAACCGCAACCCGCCGCGGGCAAAAATTTCCCGCGGCGGGTCGCGGAAAACCGCCCAATTGGGCGGTAAAACCGCCCACCTGGCAACACTGTCTGTGAGATGGAAAATGCTCTCTGAAGCTGCTGCTATAAGTTGTTAGTTTTCTCTCCCTGAAAGAGATCCAAGCCACACCCACGAAGTTCAAACTGTCAGTGGGGAGGGTGAGGGGAGGAAATGGCAGTGCTTGATGAAAAAGAGAGCTCAGTTTGATAGGAGATATACTATAGGATGTCATTCTGAGGCCAGGCTAAGTCTAAAGCAGGAGAAGGTATTCTCTGCAGCCTATCTGTGAGATGGAAAATGCTCTCTGAAGCTGCTGCTATAAGTTGTTAGTTTTCTCCCCCTGAAAGAGATCCAAGCCACGTACTTGGATAGAAAAAAATGTTACCTGATCCAATGTGGGAAGAGAGAAGTCAGACCATGTTCTGTCTGCTGGGTGGCATACAGCAGAACTGACAGATGGAAGAATGTATTTGTCGATATTGATGATTTCTTGTCTAACTTTATTAATTTTCTCCTCAAAGTAATTTGCTAGTTGGTCTGCAGAGGGAGCAGATTTATTGGTTACGGTCAGGGATTGTGTATTAAGTAGATTATTAACCAAAGCATAGAGCTTTCTGGTATTTAACGTGAACTCACCTACATATTTAGCATAAAAGTTAGTTTTGGCTTTTTTAAATTTTATATTTGTATTCTTTAGCAATTTTCGACAGTCGTTCCAGTTGTCTTCTGTTTTTGCTTTGGACCATATCTCTCTAGATGCCTGCATGCTCTTTTTGCCTCTTACAGTTCGCCATTGATCCATGGAGACAGATTTTTGGCAGGTTTAATCTTTGTTTTTGCATGAGCTATTTCATTTAAAAGTGTTCTAGTCATGTATAAAGTTTGATGACTGAGAAATGGATCCTAATTGGTCAAAAGCAGTTGTGAATGAAGGTTCATGATGCTGCAGCCCTACAGAGACAGATTCTGACTGAGCTGATGGATATGGTTATCTGTGCCTAGGTGCTGGGAAATGGGGATCCACCGCATACAAAAGCTTAGCACAATCAGAAAAGTACAGTGCAGTCATTTGTCTGTGTGGCTGAAGGCGGCACAGAATAAACCAAATCTCAATTTTTCACAACTGCTTTTCTTTCAGCAGTCACAAACACTGCATCTATCCACCAGGAAAACAGTAGTAGCGGGAAGGGCAGATCTGGATTCTGGAGTTAATTATATGCCTTTTGAAACTCACGATTAACACAAAGTTGCAGTTCAGATGCAGTACACGGGTTCCTTCCCAAAGGGCTTACAATCTATGTTGCTACCTGAGACAATGAAGTGTCTCCAGCCAGGGTCACAAAGACTATTAGTGGGATGAGCAAGATTTTAACCCTAGCTTCCCTGATCTCACCCTCTACTCTAAACACTAGGCCTGAACAGACTTCCTGAGGCGGTGTGTTTTGCTCTCTTTCTGGCCATATTCAAATCCAGACTAACCACTCATTTCTTCGAAAGCTGTTTTTATATCTTGACCATATAATACATTCTTAGATCCTCTTGTCCTGTACTGTCATGTGCTTTTGTCGTGAGCAGACTGCAAGCTCTATGGGACACAGATTGTCTCTTACATCGTCTGTACAGCACTGTGTACAGCTGGTAGTACTTTAAATGTAAGCAGTAAAAGTAATAAGCCTCTCCCACATTCACAGAGGGTAACTAATGGGTTGCTACTCATCTCTCCCCTAAAAGCTGTGTGCTACTGCTGTGACCAAATCTCAGCCACTCTGGCCTCATATCTGCTCCATGAACATTTACCACATTAAACACTAAGGGTCCTTTTACTAAGGTGCGCCGAAAAATGGGCTGCGCTAGTGTAGGCACGTGTTTTGGGCGTGCGCAGATCCATTTTTCAGTGCAGCTGTAAAAAAAAAGGCCTTTTTAATTTTGCCGAAAACGAACGTGACAAAATAAAAATTGCGTCCATTTTGGGTCCGAGACCTTACTGCCAGTCATTGACAGTAGTAAGGTCTCTAGCATTAACCGTGTGGTAATCGCCTAAGCGCGTCAAAGTCGGAGTTACCGCCCGATTTTCACCACAAGTCAAAAATGAAATTACCGGACGGGCCACGCGGTAGCTGAGCGGTAACTCCAAATTGACGCGAGTTGGGCATGTGTAGGCGCCTACGCGGCTTAGTAAAAGGGCCCCTAAAGCAGGAATGGCCAACTAACATTCTAGAACCGCAAAAGGGTCTGCTCTTGTTTCTCATGGTGTTCTGTTAGCTGGTTAGTTGTGATATTTAAGTGGGGGGGGGGGGGGGGGGGGTTAATTTATTTGTGAGTGATGTGTGTCAAGGACAGTACACATGTTGTGATTCCAAAGGGCTAGTGTTGCACATCCCTTCTCTACAGCCATTGAGCTCATTTGCACAATTGCTTTTAAGAAACATTAATTAAGATATTAACCGATTTAAGCAAAGCGCAGAGAGCTTGGAGGCCAGCCTCCCCAATCCCCCCGTTTTCTATTTCTGTTGATGGCTCTCTCATTCTCCCTGTCTCCTTGGCTTAAAACCTTGGGGTCATCTTTGACTCTTCTCTCTCCTTCTCTGCTCATATCCAGCAGACCGCCAAGACCTGTCGCTTCTTTCTTTACAACATCCGTAAAATCCGCCCCTTTCTTTCCGAGCACTCTTCCAAAACCCTCATCCACACCCTTGTCACCTCTCGTTTAGACTACTGCAATCTGCTTCTTGCTGGCCTCCCACTTAGTCACCTCTCCCCTCTCCAATCGGTTCAAAACTCTGCTGCCCGTCTCGTCTTCCGCCAGGGTCGCTTTACTCATACTACCCCTCTCCTCAAGTCGCTTCACTGGCTCCCTATCCGTTTTCGCATCCTGTTCAAACTTCTTCTACTAACCTATAAATGTACTCACTCTGCTGCTCCCCAGTATCTCTCCACACTCGTCCTTCCCTACACCCCTTCCCGTGCACTCCGCTCCATGGATAAATCCTTCTTATCTGTTCCCTTCTCCACTACTGCCAACTCCAGACTTCATGCCTTCTGTCTCGCTGCACCCTACGCCTGGAATAAACTTCCTGAGCCCCTACGTCTTGCCCCATCCTTGGCCACCTTTAAATCTAGACTGAAAGCCCACCTCTTTAACATTGCTTTTGACTCGTAACCACTTGTAACCACCCGCCTCCACCTACCCTCCTCTCCTCCTTCCTGTATACATTAATTGATTTGATTTGCTTACTTTATTTTTGTCTATTAGATTGTAAGCTCTTTGAGCAGGGACTGTCTTTCTTCTATGTTTGTACAGCGCTGCGTATGCCTTGTGGCACTATAGAAATGCTAAACAGTAGTAGTAGTAGTAGTAGAGTCCCAGATTCTGGATCTTAAAAGTTTGGATTATCAGAAAGCTGGTTTCCTCCAACCTTGGGTAGGGGCATAGAGGCAGCAATTTCCAATGCAGGGCGACTCCCTGTGAGGGAGCTGAGAACCCAGCAAAAATGACTTCAGCTACGACACTGCTATCCAGTCAGTAAGGAGGACTGAATTGTTCAGGGAAATAACCAAAAACAACCAGCAAGAAGGTAAAATGCTAAAGGCAATGATGAAGCTCTACATATTCGAATTCCCAACTTACCCCATTACACCCCCTCCTAATATTAACAAGATAAAATGCAACAAAACATTTATTTAAAATATTTACACTGCACATTAATCTACCACTCTAAGTGGCTTATAAAACATAGATCTATCATAATGGATAAAAAAGTTAAAACAATATACACAAAACAATAATCAAAACACAAGGAAAATACACAGAAGGTGCCTCACCTGCGAAACTCCCTCGCCTTATCAGAAGCTACCAGTTCAGTAACTGTTCCTTTTGGAACCTATAGAGCAAAAAAAATACAAGTGAAAAATCCAGCAGTTGCATTAGAAGGATACACATACATTTCCATGCTGTTCAAAGCTATTCCCTCAAGAATTACACCAGAGACTTGCTAGAATGGTTCATACCGGTGCGGTGAATGTGCATCCCACACATCTGCATTCCACCCTCCCCATGAATTGTCTCACAAGTGCAAATGAGGGGGCACAATTCATTTTTCTTTGCTCTTCTTTAGGGCTGTACATCAATCAAAGGTTTTAACTACATGATTAATCAAATAAAGTGCCCCCCCCCCTCACATTTTCACTTGTATAGTACAAAAATATAGACTGTAGATGTAAATTTTCAAAACTGACATACTGTACTTCAGTTACTAAACTGAAAATAAAGTCATTTTTTTTACCTTTGTTGTCTGGTGATTTTATTTTTCTAATCATCTTATTTCGTCTCTGGTTCTGTTCCTCTCTGTCTGTGCTCTGAACTCTATTTTCAGGGCCTCCTCTATCTTCACTCTTTTCTCTCCTCCTCTCTTCTTCCCCTACAACATCTTTCACATTCAACTTTCTGCCATTTTTCTTCCTCCTTATATTGTCTTGTTTGTGTTCCTTCCCTTTCATCCACTGGCACCATCTCCTTTCTCCTTTGTTCTCTATTCTCCTCCCCTCCGTGGGCACCATTTCCTCCAGTCTCCACCCCCCCCCCCCCCCCCCCCGACAGCATTTTCTCTCCTGCCACCCCACTCTCTGGCATTTCAGTCCCCACTCCGCACGGCCCTCCGAACTTGCTTTGTACGCCTGGCGACGTTAAGCACACGCTGCTCCACTCCTCTGTAATCGGAGACCTCTCTCCATAGCATCTGACTCCTGCAACAGGACACAGGAAGTTTTATCAGAGAAGTAGGACGCTAGAGAGGGAAGGCTCCAGTTACAGAGGAGTGCAGCAGTATGTGCCTAATGCTGCTGTGTGCACCAGACAAGTTCGGAGGGCGGCGAAGGATGAGACGCCAGAGAATGGGGTGGAAAGAGAAAAAAAGGCTGTCAGTGTACGATGGTGGCAGGTATTACACAACAAGCTGCAGGAGGGAGGGGCAGCGGTAGGAGAGAGCTGCACGATGCAATTAATGAGTTAAAATGATTAAGGCGATAATTTTAACGTGTTAACTGTGTTAAAATGTGTTAAATGAACAGCCCTATTGCCCTCCTCTAGTCTCTTCTTAGACCCCATTTCCCCCCTGTCCCTCCTTAGGGCCTGCCCTGGGCTGCAGAAGCAGTGGCCCCTCTCACAAAGTCGTTAAGGTTGCTCAATTAGCGAGCTTGTGAGTGGAATTCTTGAGGGCTAGACATCAAGTGTGACAGGCATCGTACACGCCTACTATCCCACAATTTAATGCCCAAGTCACCTGGGCATAGAAGGGGCTGATGATACATAGTACAGGACCCCAGGAGAGAAAGGCTCCATCTTTCTCACAAAGAATGTACTGGCTTAAAGGGAAAGGTAATAAACCAAATTAGTGTTCATTTACTATTTTACACCGTGGAATAAAAACTATCCACAAGTTGTAAGGAGAAACATGTATACGATACCTCTTTCTCCAGCCAATTAAAAAGTTCACAAAGTGCAACGGCATCTTTAACCTACACAAAGCAGAAAGAGGGAAAGATTTCAGCCAAATATGGTTCTTGGATAGGCATATACAAAAAGCAGGAAGACAAGCACCATTTTCCTAGCCTGTCACTTTGGGGCAATTCTACAACAGGTGCCACGAGATCAAGCAATAGGAGTCTCTTCTATAAATGACACCTGGATGCTTAGAAGTCATTATAGAATACTAACCTGCATCATCGCGCATCAAACACTTACCTACCTATAGCCACACCAACCCTAAGCATGAATGCGTGTAAAAAGCAGCAAGCAAAACAGAGGAGCAGCCTAGTGGTTAGTGCAGCGGGCTTTGATCCTAGGTTCAATTTCCACTGCAGCTCTTTGTGACCTTGGATAAGTCACTTAACCCTCCATTGCCCCAGGTACAAAAACTCAGATCGCAGCCCTCTAGGGACACAGAAAGTACCTGCATATAATGTGTACAGCGCTGTGTATGTCTAGTAGCGCTATAGAAATGATTAGTAATAGGTTACATATGTAAGTGGGGGTCCCCACCTATGATCCACCCCTTGCACTTAGCCCTAGTATTCTGTAAGGGGTGCTTAAATGCAGATGCCCGGTTAATGACATGGAATTTGTGTAATGTCTTACCTGTACAAACCCCCAAACTTGCTACTACCCAACTCTGTATTACCAGGCTTGTGTAAAGCCCTGGTTCCCCTATGGCCCAGGCTGCAGGTCTCCACATGACATCAGAGTCTCCTTTCGGCAGGACCAGCAAGGATTTGGGATGAAACAGGAAGCACAGTTGTCATTACTATGCCAACTCTTTCATATTTAAGAGCCCGGATGTCAAGTCTCAGTAGACACCTCTCCAGTCCTCCTGGTCAGTGAGAGAATGTCAGGGGCATTTTCGAAAGAGAAGGGCGCCCATCTTCCGACACAAACGGGGAGATGGGCGTCCTTCTCTCAGGGTCGCCCAAATCAACACAATCGAAAGCCAATTTGGGGCATCCTCAACTGCAGTCCGTCGCGGGGATGACCAAACTTCACGGGGGCATGTCGGAAGCGCAGCGAAGGCGGGACTGGGGCATGCTTAACACATGGGCGTCCTCGGCCGATAATGGAAAAAAGAAGGGCATCCCTGATAAGCATTTGGGTCGACTTTACTTGGTCCATTTTTTTTCACATCAAACCTCAAAAAGGTGCCCAAACTGACCAGATGACCACCATAGGGAATCGGGGATGACCTCCCTTTACTGCCCCAGTGGTCATCAACCCCCTCCCACCCTAAAAAAAAAAATAATAATAATAATTTTTTTGCCAGCCTCTATGCCAGCCTCAAATGTCATACCCAGCTCCATGATAGCAGTATGCAGGTCCCTGGAGCAGTTTTAGTGGGTGCACTTCAGGCAGGCAGACCCAGGCCCATCCCCCCCTACCTGTTACACTTGTGCTGGTAAATCTGAGCCCTTTGAAACCCACTGTACCCAAATGTAGGTGCCCCCCTCCACCCCTTAGGGCTATGGTAGTGGTGTACAGTTGTGGGGAGTGGGGTTTGGGGGCTCAGCACCGAAGGTAAGGGAGCTATGCACCTGGGAGCAATTTGTGAAGTCCACTGCAGTGCCCCATAGGGTGCCCGATTGGTGTCCTGGCATGTGAGGGGGACCAGTGCACTACGAATGCTGGCCCCTCCCATGACCAAATGGCTTGGATTTGATCATTTTTGAGATGGGCATCTACGGTTTCCATTATCGCTGAAAACCGGGGACGACCATCTCTAAGGTTGCCCATCTCAACATTTAGGTCGACCATCTCTAAGCTCAACCTAAAATGTTGAGGTTTGGGCATCCCCTACCGTATTATCGAAATGAAAGATGGATGCCCATCTTGTTTCAATAATAGCGGTTTCCCTGCCGCTTCGCCGGGACGTCCTTAGAGATGGGCGCCCTTAGAGATGGTCGTCCCCGTTCGATTATGCCCCTCCACGTCTTCCAGACAGGTTGCTTGGGTTCTGTAAATAATGGGGAAAAAATGGGGAGACAAGCAAGGATTTCCCAAACCACAAGTGCTATGGAGTCTGTACAAGAGGGAAAATGAAACAAAGATCTCAATTCAGTCTTCAAGAACCCCAAGAAGTTCCAGTTATCAGCGTATCCACAATAAATATCCTTCAGCTACATCTACATCATACACCAAGCCTAAACATTTACATATTTTGAGAGCCAGACCTCTGGGAGTTTTCAGGGATCAAATAGAGAGCAGTTTGCTACAAAGGCCATGTTCAGGAAAACCTCACATTTCTTATTTTAGTAGCAAATTTGGATGTGGTAAACATGGCACAGCCTCTCTGTAAAAAGATATTCAATTGGTGCCTGAAACAGATGGCTCAATATTCTCAGCAAACACACCAGGATACAACTCAGGATACAGACCGCACCACACTGTTCTTAAGGTGGCATTAAATTCATGCAGTTCTTAAGGTGGCATTAAAGAGACCAAGGGAGTTGACAATCAAACCACTCTACCTTCTACGAGAAGCTGTAAATGGGTGGGGTTCGTAAAACACATAGGTATGCTGATCCAACAAAATTAAACATTTACGGGGAAGCTAGCTCCCAAGGAAATAACACATGGTTTATATGCTAGAAACTTCTTCCTACGTGCTTGAGTCCATTTCGAAATATCAGGAAGTATAGACACTTTCCCTGCTAAAAAAAAAAGTAGGATCCAAAATGCAAAAGAGCCTCTTTATCCTGTAGTAAAAAGATCATATGTCGCCAATAATGTTGATCTGGAAACCACTTCTTCAGTAGAGCTTTCCACAATTTGAGTAATATTTAGCCTATCAGAAGGAACATCGACAACTGAATGTTAATCTGGGTACCATAAACACCCCAGATTATACACTTAAGGTCTCAGAGATCCTGAAAATTCTGGGAGTCACAATTGACCGAAATCTCACAATGGAAGACCATGCGAAAAATACAGCAAAGAAAATGTTCTACTCAATGTGGAAACTTAAAAGAATCAAACCTTTCTTCCCAAGGGAAGTATTCCGCAGCCTAGTACAATCGATGGTGCTAAACCATCTAGATTACTGCAACGCCATTTATGCCGGATGCAAAGAGCAAATCATCAAGAAGCTACAAACCGCTCAAAACACAGCAGCCAGACTCATATTTGGGAAAACGAAATACGAAAGTGCAAAACCCCTAAGAGAAAAACTACACTGGCTTCCACTAAAAGAAAGAATTACGTTCAAAGTTTGCACCCTGGTCCATAAAATCATCTACGGGGAAGCCCCAGCCTACATGTCAGACCTAATAGACTTGCCTACTAGAAATGCAAAAAGATCATCACGCACGTTCCTCAATCTCCACTATCCTAACTGTAAAGGACTGAAATATAAATCCATATGCGCGACCAATTTCTCATACATATGCACACAGATATGGAATGCACTACCGAAGGCCATAAAAACAACACAAGACCTAACCATCTTCCGAAGGCTACTGAAAACGGACCTTTTCAAGAAGGAATACCATATACATCCATCTTAAATACTAAACATTAACATTATACTTGATCTATATAAGATGAACTTTTATCGCTCGACTGCCTAATCTCTATGATACTAACAATCAAGCATTACCACTCTAAACTGTATGTCGAATAGGGTCTCCCTATAGTCGACGACCTAATGTATGGTACAATCTAATCTATTACTTAGAGATATTTTTACATCACTTTAATGTATTTTTCCTTATGTATGTCTGCAAATAGTATTTACTTACACCATGAGCTATCCCGTTCAAATCATGTTCCATGTATGTCTCCATGTAGCTCTCCACGTATATACAGTGGGGGAAATAAGTATTTGATCCCTTGCTGATTTTGTAAGTTTGCCCACTGACAAAGACATGAGCAGCCCATAATTGAAGGGTAGGTTATTGGTAACAGTGAGAGATAGCACATCACAAATTAAATCCGGAAAATCACATTGTGGAAAGTATATGAATTTATTTGCATTCTGCAGAGGGAAATAAGTATTTGATCCCCCACCAACCAGTAAGAGATCTGGCCCCTACAGACCAGGTAGATGCTCCAAATCAACTCGTTACCTGCATGACAGACAGCTGTCGGCAATGGTCACCTGTATGAAAGACACCTGTCCACAGACTCAGTGAATCAGTCAGACTCTAACCTCTACAAAATGGCCAAGAGCAAGGAGCTGTCTAAGGATGTCAGGGACAAGATCATACACCTGCACAAGGCTGGAATGGGCTACAAAACCATCAGTAAGACGCTGGGCGAGAAGGAGACAACTGTTGGTGCCATAGTAAGAAAATGGAAGAAGTACAAAATGACTGTCAATCGACAAAGATCTGGGGCTCCACGCAAAATCTCACCTCGTGGGGTATCCTTGATCATGAGGAAGGTTAGAAATCAGCCTACAACTACAAGGGGGGAACTTGTCAATGATCTCAAGGCAGCTGGGACCACTGTCACCACGAAAACCATTGGTAACACATTACGACATAACGGATTGCAATCCTGCAGTGCCCGCAAGGTCCCCCTGCTCCGGAAGGCACATGTGACGGCCCGTCTGAAGTTTGCCAGTGAACACCTGGATGATGCCGAGAGTGATTGGGAGAAGGTGCTGTGGTCAGATGAGACAAAAATTGAGCTCTTTGGCATGAACTCAACTCGCCGTGTTTGGAGGAAGAGAAATGCTGCCTATGACCCAAAGAACACCGTCCCCACTGTCAAGCATGGAGGTGGAAATGTTATGTTTTGGGGGTGTTTCTCTGCTAAGGGCACAGGACTACTTCACCGCATCAATGGGAGAATGGATGGGGCCATGTACCGTACAATTCTGAGTGACAACCTCCTTCCCTCCGCCAGGGCCTTAAAAATGGGTCGTGGCTGGGTCTTCCAGCACGACAATGACCCAAAACATACAGCCAAGGCAACAAAGGAGTGGCTCAGGAAGAAGCACATTAGGGTCATGGAGTGGCCTAGCCAGTCACCAGACCTTAATCCCATTGAAAACTTATGGAGGGAGCTGAAGCTGCGAGTTGCCAAGCGACAGCCCAGAACTCTTAATGATTTAGAGATGATCTGCAAAGAGGAGTGGACCAAAATTCCTCCTGACATGTGTGCAAACCTCATCATCAACTACAGAAGACGTCTGACCGCTGTGCTTGCCAACAAGGGTTTTGCCACCAAGTATTAGGTCTTGTTTGCCAGAGGGATTAAATACTTATTTCCCTCTGCAGAATGCAAATAAATTCATATACTTTCCACAATGTGATTTTCCGGATTTAATTTGTGATGTGCTATCTCTCACTGTTACCAATAACCTACCCTTCAATTATGGGCTGCTCATGTCTTTGTCAGTGGGCAAACTTACAAAATCAGCAAGGGATCAAATACTTATTTCCCCCACTGTATGCACCCTAACGCAATACCATTTGTAATCCTGTTACACGGAAATGGCAACCGCCATTTCGGCAAATGTAAGCCACATTGAGACTGCAAATTGGTGGGAAAATGTGGGATACAAATAATAATAATAATAACGTTGTCTAGGAACTGGAAGGTAATAAATCTTATGAAGAGGCAGAAAACCAGAGTCAGAATGATTAAGTCTCTCCTTTAAAAAAAATCTGTAAAACAGATCTTTTGTGAATACAGTCATAAGTCAAGGAAAATTCAACACAAGCAAATTGAAATACCTTACAAAAGGGCCTTTTTTATTAAGCCGCGTAGGTGTATAGGTGTGTCCAACACATGTCAATTTTCAGTTACCGCTTGGCTACCGCGTGGCCCTTGTGGTAATTTCAGTTTTGACGCGCGTCCGCAATGCACACCGGAAAATATTTTTACTTTCTGGCGCGAGGGCGGTAATCGGCATTTTACGAGCATAGACCATTACTGCCCAGTTACTGCGTGAGATCTCACCGCTAGGTCAATTTCTGGTGGTAAGGTCTCAGACCGAAAATGTACGCGTGGCAATTTTCATTTTGCCACATGTCCATTTTCAGCAAAAATTTTAAAAAGGCTTTTTACAGGTGCACTGAAAAATGATCCTGCGCGTGCTCAAAACACGCGTCTACACTACCGCATGCCATTTTTCAGTGCACCTTAGTAAAAGGTCCCCATAACTATCAAAGTTTTCCAACCTATGATGAACCAACAGCTTATCCTGAGCCATACTAGCTTGTGCGGCTTGGACTGCTCAACCTGAAACTCTAAAGCAGCATCTTTGACATTTCACACAGGTGCCATGTTATGAAATTACCCCCCACCTACCTAGTCAGTTTAAAACCAGCATAAGCCATTACTTACATGCGCTCTCTTCATTCCTTCAATTTCTGTTGTATTTTTCACTGCTTTTGCTAGGCAAATGGGTGTATATGGTGTCAGCAATCTGTGTGCCTGTAGCAGAAATGGAATCATTAACTACATTAACCACACAGTGCCTTGTTTCTTATATATTACTCTGCTTTTCCAACAAAAGCGGGGACAGTCAAACCTTTTGCAGTCAGGGTTTCAAAAATCCACTCACCTTAGTCATGTATTTTCTCAGCTGGCGAAATGCCAACATCTTTGCCCCCCCCCCCCCCCCAGTCAGGGACAGGAGGTAATGGGGGTCTTTGGCTCCCATTTGGGGCTAAGGACACAACAGGGAAGACTCCAAAAGGGGGTGGGAGACCACAGAGGGTGAGGAATAGAGATGGAGAGAGTAAGAGGACTGAAGGGGGGGAACAGACTGAGAGAAGGAAAAGAAATGAGGAGTAGAAACGGGCAAGTTTTGTTCCATTATGGCTGTAAAACGTCCAAGTATTAGGCATGCCCTAAGCCTGCCCTAATCCTGCCTCCAAAACACCCCCTTGTGATTTGGACACACTGCAAACAAATTACATAGATAAATGTCTGCAAACTAGGTTTCAAAAATAACGATCTGGATATTTTGAGAAGAAATTCGACCAAATGTTGCTTTATGACACTTTTTAAATGTTTTTCTCTTTCAAAAATGAGTCCCATAGTAACCTATGAAATTGTAAGTCTAAGGGGCCCTTTTACTAGGCTGCGTAGGCGCCTACGCACGCCCAACTCGCATCAACTGGGAGTTACTGCCTGGCTACTACTACTTAACATTTCCAGAGCGCTACTAGGGTTACGCAGCGCTGTACAGTTTAACAAAGAAGGACAGTCCCTGCTCGAAGGAGCTTACAATCTAAAGGACGAAATGTCAAGTTGGGGCAGTCAAGATTTCCTGAATAGAGGTGTAGTGGTTAGGTGCCGAAGGCGACACTGAAGAGGTGGGCTTTGAGCAAGGATTTGAAGATGGGCAAGGAGGGGGCCTGGCGTATGGGCTCAGGGAGTTTATTCCAAGCATGGGGTGAGGCGAGGCAGAAAGGGCAGAGCCTGGAGCTGGCGGTGGTGGAGAAGGATACTGAGAGGAGGGATTTGTCTTGACAGCGGAGGTTACAGGTAGGAACGTAAGGGGAAATGAGGGTAGAGAGGTAAGGAGGGGCTGCAGATCGAGTGCATTTGTAGGTTAGTAGGAGAAGCTTGAACTGTATGCGGTACCTAATCGGAAGCCAGTGAAGTGGCCCTTGAGGTAATTTCATTTTTGATGTGCAGCAGAAACGGGGCGGTAATCATCATTCTATGCGCGTAGATGATTACTGCACGGTTAACACGAGAGACCTTACCGCTAAGTCAATGGGTGGCGGTAAGGTCTCAGGCCCAAAATGGACGCGAGCCAATTTGTATTTTGCCGCACATCCATTTTAAGCAAAAATGATAAAAAGGCCTTTTCTACAGGTGCGCTGAAAAATGGATGTGCGCAAACCCAAAACATGAGCCTAGTAAAAGGGCCCCCTAAGTGTTTTGAAAATGAGTTCCTTACCCTCACATTGTGCTGGCTGCGTTTTCACCAACCATCTCTATTCTTAAATTAAATATTTATATAGTACTTAATTAGTTAGGGGATATTACTGACAGTGCCATTTGATTTAACTGGTATCTGATCCATTTAATAGTGGACAGATATGTACTTGCCAAGAAACAAGTACACTTACCATATACTGCTACCCACAGGCTCTTTCCCAACCACATTATTGGGGGGAAGGGGGGAGGAATCCATGACGTGTTCTAATCCCAGGTTATAATCATTTACAAATATCTGTTGAAGATATTGTGGAACAGAATTCTAATAGCAGTATTATTGATCCTGAAAAATGTGCGGGCTCGGATAACTTTTAGTGATAAGAATTATCTAGAGATGACTTGGAGCTCTCTAGGTCATATCAAAGAATCTTCCTTCAGAGAAGACCAAATAAGATATCAAACCACTAGCACTGGAAACACAAGACTTATGTTCTTTCGACACACTCTAATCAGTTTTCTCCACATTTCCTGTGTGATTATTCGGATGAAAACTGTAGCAAATAAAGTTTTTCTGTAATAAATTTATCTGCTTGTTAAATATGTTTTTAAAAAATTCATAAATTAATAAAGAAAAAGAAAACTGTAGCAAATAAATTGGATTTATATAAAGATAATACTTATACATCATCTTTCTACCACCATAGAAAAGGTGACAGTGAAAGCTAAAAGGATGCTTGGGTGCATAGGGAGAGAGGGATGGCCAGTAGGAAAAAGGAGGTGATGATGACCCTGCATAAGACGCTGGTGAGACCTCATTTAGAATAATGTGTACAATTCTGGAGACCACACCTTCAAAAATATATAAACAGGATAGAGTGGGTCATAAAGCGTATGGGGACAGAGTTAAAGATCTCAATATGTATAATTTGGAAGAAAGGTGGGAGCAGGGAGATATGATAGAGACATTTAAATACATATAAATACAGAGGAGGTGAGTCTCTTTCAATTGAAAGGAAACTCTGGAATGAGGGGGCACAGGATGAAGGTGAAAGGGGACAGACTAGGAAGTAACCTGAGGAAATACTTCTTCACGGAAAGGGCGGTGAATTCATGGAATGACCTCCCGGTGGAAGTGGTGGAGATAAAAACAGAATCTGAATTCAAGAGAACTTGGGACAAGTATATGGAATCTCTAAGGGAGTGACAGGGAGAGTAGATGGCATGGACGGGCAGACCGGATAGGCCATATGTCCCGGGTTTCTATATACCGTGCCCAGATTTCCGTGTGGAAATCAAAGCATATTCCATAACAATGCGCAATCAACGCTGATAATTGCCAACAGCCAATCAGCACTAATTGGCATTAATTAGAATTTACGTGCACTACTTGCTAAGCGTATTCCTTAACACTGTGCGTGTAAATTCTAATCACGCAGTTGAAAAGGGGGTGTGGACTGGGCGTGTCACGGGAGTATCTAAAATCTATACACGCTGTTATAGAACACACTCGCTCTGCCGTCAGGATTTACACCAGATTTTATTTGGCCTAATTGGTTGTAAATACATTTAGTCACATGGACCGGCGCTCAGCGTATTCTCTAAGCCACGTGGAAATTTAGGCTTATTCTCTAAAGCACACCTAAATTAAGTCATACTTTATAGAATACGCTTAAGCAAATTTCATTTCGGTGCCGAATTAGGCGCGATATATAGAATCTAGTCCATGGTCTTTATCCGCCTATGTAGCAGCAGAATCAGATCAGTAAACCGACACTCACTCACCTCCATCTCATTTAAAAATGAAAAAGGAAGCACAACAAAATAGGGGCCGACTGAAAAAGTTAAGACAAGATTCAATTTACATAGACATCACATGAACAATACAGCCAGTAGGGCCCCCACCCCGGTGGGACAGCACTTCACAGAACCAGGACACTGTATCAGTGATTTCACAGTGAGAATACTGAAAGGTAACTTTAAAATCATACAAGAACGTAAGACCTTTGAAGTCAGAATGATTGAATATTTTAACACCCAACAGAAAGGACTTAACAAGGATCTGGGGTTCCTAGCCCATTATCTCTCTATATAAAACGCACCTCCAACGTTCGAATGAAGCCTCTGTTAGCCAAAAGTGAAGGGGGTGAGATCGCATTGTGTCTGCCCCGCCCACGCGTCAAACGTGATGACGTCGAGGGCGGAGCAATGACACTCATCCAATCGCAACGCTCGGCAGCGAAGCGTCAGGGAAGGAGGCGGCGCTCTCAACGTCTAGCCTTCCCTTCGCTGTGTTCCGCCTTCTTCTGACGTCAAGTATGACGTCAAAAGAAGGCGGAACACAGCGAAGGGAAACCTAGACGTCGGGAGCACCGCCTCCTTCCCTGACGCTTCGCTGCCGGAACCACGGAGGTACATTTAAAAACAAGAAAAAAAAATAAAAACCATGTTGGGGGGAGCGAAGAGGGTGGCCACAAAAGAAAAACAATGGGAGCGGGAGGGCAGGGGAGAAACGACACCATGGATGCGAAGGGGGGGGGGGGGAAGAAGAGGGCGGCCCAGGCTGGGACATGGGAGAGAGAGGAGCATGGATGCAAGGGGGGGTCATGGAAGGGAGACAGGGGACTTGCTGGAAAAGGATGAATGGAGGCGGCAGGGGACAGAGGAGCATGAATGGGCATGGATTGGGAGGGCAGGGCTCAGGGAGAGAGGGCAATTGCTGGAAAGGGATGAATGGAGGGGGCAGGGGACAGAGGAGCATGGATTGGGAGGGCAGGACTCAGGGAGAGAGGGAAATTGCTGGATAGGGATGAATAGAGGGGACAGATGGGCATGGATGGATATGGATTGCAGGGCAGGCCTCAGGGAGACAGGGCAATTGCTGGATAGGGAAAATGGAGGGGCCAGGTGACAGATGAGCATGGATGGGCATGGATTGGAAGGGCAGGACTCAGGGAGACGGGAATTGCTGAATAGGGATGAATGGAGGGGACAGATGGCCATGGATGGATATGGATTGCAGGGCAGGCCTCAGGCAGAGAGGGGAAATGCTGGATAGGGAAAAATGGAGGGGCCAGGTGACAGATGAGCATGGATGGGCATGGATTGGAAGGGCAGGACTCAGGGAGAGGGGAATTGCTGGATAAGGATGAATGGAGGGCACAGATGGGCATGGATGCATATGGATTGCAGGGCAGGCCTCAGGCAGAGAGGGGAATTGCTGGATAGGGATGAATGGAGGGGCCAGGTGAAAGAGGAGCATGGATTGGAAGGGCAGGACTCAGGGAGAGGGGAATTGCTGGATAGGGATGAATGGAGGGGACAGATGGCCATGGATGGATATGGATTGCAGGGCAGGCCTCAGGCAGAGAGGGGAAATGCTGGATAGGGAAAAATGGAGGGGCCAGGTGACAAAGGAGCATGGATTGGAAGGGCAGGACTCATGGAGAGGGGAATTGCTGGATAGGGATGAATGGAAGGGACAGATGGCCATGGATGCATATGGATTGCAGGGCAGGCCTCATGGAGACAGCGGAATTGCTGGATAGGGATGAATGGAGGGGCCAGGTGACAGAGGAGCATGGATTGGACTCACACTTTCACTCTGACTCTCAAACACTCACTCTCACATACACTCTCCCAAACACACACACTCCGAGGAAAACCTTGCTAGCGCCCGTTTCATTTGTGTCAGAAACGGGCCTTTTTTACTAGTAAACCATAAAGCTGTATTTCTCTGTTGATCACCCCACCCCTCACCTATCCACACCCATCCTGTTAGAATATCAATGATATGCTTTGATGTCCCCATGCATACCTCCTACCCACCCCCATCCTCCCACCCTGTCAGACTGTCATAGTAATGCTTGAATGTTTTCACTTATATACACTGTCAGCTAGCACATTTGCTTATTTCCGATCTGAGGAAGAAGGGCAACCTTCGAAAGCTAATCAAGAAATGTATTAAGTTATGTCCAATAAAAAAGGTATCATCTTATTTTCTTTTCCATGTTTTATTTTGTTTGATTTCTATTGATAACCTATATAAATTCATAACTCATTAAAAAGAAAACCCATAGAACTATCCATCTCTTCCTACAACTAGAAGCAAAAGAGAAAGAAAATGCCTTTTTTTTTTTTTCTAAGAACTCAGATATGAGGGAGTTCAGGACATATTTTTTGAGAATATTCCAGTACTGATGCTGAATAAAGAGAGATCATACTTAGTGCTCCCCCTCCCCACCACACACACACATCCTTTTGCCCAAGGTGGTTTCCAAAACTACCAAAAAAAGTGACAGTTAAGTTCAAATGATCCATGCAGGCCCACTCTTCTCCTTAAGCTACACAACACAAACCTTGGGGATGGTGCTGATAAGAGCGTGGCTGGCTTTCTCACTGATCCACACTTTCTCCTTCGCTGCCAGCCCTGCACAGATCGTCTGAAGCGCAGCCAGCACAGTGTTATACGGTTCTACCTGGACTCTTTCCTCAGCAGCTGGATCTGAATTGAGCTGCAGATGCAACCTGATGCTGGAGTCTGTCATGCGGTCACCATCAATAAACAGCCTGAGGAGGAAATGATCAGCATTATATATCCGTAGACCCACTGTAAATGGGAAAAGAGTACGTTATAAATCAATACTTTTTAAACAAACTTTAAATTTTGCTCCACATAAATTCTGAAACTTTTCTAAAAGGGGCCCTTTTACTAAGGTACGTAGGCGCATACGTGCGTACAACATGCGTCAAATTGGAACTACTGCCCGGCTACCACGTGCTCTGGACGGTAATTCCATTTTTGATGTACGTCCAAAACACCTAGTAGAAATTTTCTACCGCGTGACGCTTACCCAGCAGAAATTGGTAGTGTACACACACTGACAATTACCACCTGTTTAACACGCGAGACCTTACTGCTAAGTCAAAGGGTGGCAGTAAGGTCTCATACCGAAAATGGACACGCACTGTTTTTAATTTTGCCGCATGTCCATTTTCAGCCACCAAAAAAAATAAAAAGGCCTTTTTTGCAGGCACGCTAAAAATGGACCTGCGCGTGCCCAAAGCATGCACGTACATCAGCGCAGGCCATTTTTCGGCACGCCTTAGTAAGAGGGCCCTTTAGAATTTCACTGTTACTAATAACTTCAGCCAGACCTGCAGTAAAGTTATCCCTTAAACATGTAATAAATTGGGATGAATTTTTATTAGTGTGTACACGTAGAAAGTACATACATTTTTCCGTGCACACGTTAGTGAATTTTCACAACTCCCTCAGGGAATGTATATTCTTACATTTACACCCGCAGGGATATTTTATAAGCAACATTTCAAAATCATGTGTGTAAATGCAAAACCCCATTCCAATCCTGTCCCCCAGATGCGTTTTCTCTGTCCAGGTAAACTTACGCATGAATAGGCAGCATGAGGCCAACTCTATGTGAATATCGGTGATAAAAGTTTACAAAAGCCTGTTTCTGTGGGTAAAGTGCTTTTACTCGCAGAAACGCCTTTAAAAAATTACTTTCTTAACTTACAAGGACAAGATAAATAATGCTTCCTGTTAACCAAATCTCTGCTGGGAGTGGGAGGAGTAACAGAAGTGACATCACCCAGCAAGAAATTCTAGTTCAAGATAGATTACAAATCAAAAACAAGAATCACCATCCGGCCAATATTGAACCCGTGGGAGGCAAGCCAGATATTCAATGGTGACCAGCATTAAATATCTGGGGGTTTTTTGGCCAGCTTAAACTTAACCGGTCGTTAATATTCAGCACTGGCCAGCTAAGTTTATAACAGCCAAAGATAGGACTGCTATATAGGCAGTCCGATTTGGCTGCTAAACTTAGCCAGTGAAGTGTATATATTTGCGGCTAGCCAGTTATGTCGCACGATATAGTCAGTTAGCCACTATACCCCTAATATTATAAAAGTTTCCAAAAATTTCATGCACAAATTTGGGTGCACTCCCAATTTAATTGAATGAGCCAATTAATGCCAATTGCCTTTTTAACAAGTAATTACTGGCACTAATTGAAATCAATTAATATTATGCATGTGCATGAATGTGTATTTAGGCGTGTCCCAGAAAAGAGGATGCAGAAATGTTGAGGGTCATGGGCATTTTTTTTTGGGGGGGGGGGGGGGGGGAGGATCATGGGAGTGGATTCAAGTTACACACGCAATTATAGAATAAAGGGGGTTCCATGTGTAAATTTAGATAGGGGCATTTCCACCACAAATTTTTAGGCATGATTTATAGAATTCACGCCGTGTGCTAAGCACTAATATTTGGCGAAAATAACCAGCTCTCTCACACTGAATATTAGCGCTTAGCTGGCTAAGTGCTATTTAACTGGCCAGGAGCCATTCCTAGCTGGATAAATAATGCTGAATATCGGCCAGCAGCTGCTCTGCTTTAAAATACTGGGCATCAAATATTGTTCCTGGCACAGAAACCATCTCAGTTTGTTAAAATAAATTCAGTGATCTGTAAACACCTGATTGTGTCTGTCCCAATGATGGCATAGGCAAAAAATACAGGGTTATACTCCACATCAGAGCCCCGGAGATTGAACAGCCCTAGAGAAGGGGGAGAAAAAAAATTACATTCACACTTTTGTAGAAAGCACGGCAGAAAAAGTAATTACGCGAACAAACCTCCTAGAGAATGAACAAGCTAAACCACCAAAGAACAGAAAAGGTCATTTTAAGCCCATGCAGTATTGCTATTTCACCACTAGATGGAGACAGTAAATATTTATATTTTAGTTCTTTATTTTAAAAAAATGTGCAAGTCACACTATCATTCCATAGCACTTCTTTTAAAGACGGGCTATTCTATGTAAATGCCTCTATTCACGGTCACCGTGAAGTATACAGAAAAAGAATGCACACAAGATGTTTGATGCTTGTTTTCTGTTCTGTTTTACTTACTAGTATTGTAAATTGCTTTGATGTCACCCAGACAATTTGGAAGTATAACAAATGTTATATGTTAAAAATAAATGAATAAAGTTCATTAACAATAGACGTCATAGGACCCCTTTTACTAAGCTGCAGTAAAAAGTGGCCCACGCTAGTGTGGGCATGTGAAATTGGCACACACACCGGGTCATTTTGTTTTACTGCAGCAGGTAAAAAGGCCTTTTTTTTTTTTTTTTTTTAATGGGACAGTAAATGGCCGTGCGCCAATATTAAAAGTAGCACGCAGCTATTTATTACCTGAGCCCTTACCACCACCTATTTACTTGGTTGTAACAGTTCACACGCTACTTGTGAAGTAATCAGGCAGAACACCAAAACGCCTGAAATCTACGAATAATCATCTAGAATTCCGAAAAAACCTAAAAACTCACCTGTTCAAGAAGGCATACCCCACAGTATCTGACATAAACACCGAATAATGAAATATGGCATTTTAATCAGGAAACGGACAGTTTTCAACCCCGACGCATGATCACACCCTAACATTTTGTCCGAATCACCCCAACCTATTTCCCGATAGTTCTTTACTGTACTTGTCACTGTAATAGTACCCCTATACTGTATCTGTTCACACCGGAGTCTGTAACCACCACTCTGGAACTATGTAAGCCACTTTGAGCCTACTAATAAGTGGGATACAAATGCAATAAATAAATAATGTTGCGTTCACCCTGTCCAATGGATTATGGTAATTTACTACTACTACTACTATTTAGCATTTCTATAGCACTACAAGGCGTACGCAGCGCTGCACAAACATAGAAGAAAGACAGTCCTTGCTCAAAGAGCTATGTAATAAAAGTGAGCCAAGTATAGGACAATCAAGCCATTGTGACATCACTGATGAGGTTGGCTCTTATTGGTGGCCTGAGGCATTATGACATCACAATATTAGCTCTGGTTACAAGAGACTACTACTACTACTATTTATCACTTCTACAGCACTACAAGGCATACGCAGCGCTGCACAAACATAGAAGAAAGACAGTCCCTGCTCAAAGAGCTTACAATCTAATAGACAAAAAATAAATAAAGTAAGCAAATCAAATCAATTAATGTGAACAGGAAGGAAGAGAGGAGGGTAGGTGGAGGCGAGTGGGTACAAGTGGTTACGAGTCAAAAGCAATGTTAAAGAGGTGGGCTTTCAGTCTAGATTTAAAGGTGGCCAAGGATGGGGCAAGACGTAGGGGCTCAGGAAGTTTATTCCAGGCGTAGGGTGCAGCGAGACAAAAGGCGCGAAGTCTGGAGTTGGCAGTAGTGGAGAAGGGAACAGATAAGAAGGATTTATCCATGGAGCGGAGTGCACGGGAAGGGGTGTAGGGAAGGACGAGTGTGGAGAGATACTGGGGAGCAGCAGAGTGAGTACATTTATAGGTTAGTAGAAGAAGTTTGAACAGGATGCGAAAACGGATTGGGAGCCAGTGAAGGGTCTTGAGGAGAGGGGTAGTATAAGTAAAGCGACCCTAGCGGAAGACGAGACGGGCAGCAGAGTTTTGAACCGACTGGATTTCTAGAAAGCTAGATTTTTTTTTTTTTTTACTACATAAGGTTTGTCTGGTCCGAATTGTACTTGTTGCAATATTTAGCTGTAATCCTCTAGATGCACTGAACTCTGACATTTCATAGATTTATATTATATTTTTCATTTTATAGTCTGTTTTCCTGCCATTATGCATTTTTATGTTTTTCCAGCAGCACACAATATTTTACTCTGGTATTTGCATTACCAAGGACACTGGTACATTATGTTGGTTATTTCTCACATGCTGTATTACACATTTGGTTTTATCTGCAGTTTTTCTTTTATTGCTCTTCATTTTATAGATTTGCATACACATGATTGTTCATGTTTTCAGATACATGTCTTCACACACACAGTTTTCACTTCAATTTTTATTGAAGGCTAACAGTTACATTATGTTCACCTCACCTTTAGTTCATATTTGCGTCATCACTCATGTCTTTCACATATTTTTTATATACACCAGGTTTTCCACAGTTGCTGTTTTCTTGTTTTGCACTCTGTAATGTGCATTTTTACATTGGTTCTCATACCTAATGTTATTTGATTATACCCCACCATCACAATTTTATGATTCTTTGTAAGGTTTTATGGGCTGCCTGTCCTAATTACATTGTAAGCTCTGTCGAGCAGGGACTGTCTCTTCATGTTCAAGTGTACAGCGCTGCGTACGTCTAGTAGTGCTATAGAAATGATAAGTAGTAGTAGTCTTTGGGATTCCAGAATCTTGCTACCCTTTGTCCTTCCTAATTAGATTGTAAGCTCTGTCGAGCAGGGACTGTCTCTTCATGTTCAAGTGTACAGCGCTGCGTACATCTAGTAGCGCTATAGAAATGATAAGTAGTTGTAGTAGTACTTTGTTTGCATAGAAATGCAAATATATATATATATATATATATATATATATATAGAGAGAGAGAGAGAGAGAGAGAGAGAGAGAGAGAGAGATGCTGAAAGCTCATCTCTTTAAGCAAGCCTACCCAAATGCCCCAACCTAATCTCGCCAACTTCCACCCCCAATTCTGTTCTGACTTAAATACCAACCTCCCATCCTTCTCTTTCCATCTCTCCTTATCCTTTCTCCCAAATTACACTATCCTATCCACCCTCTTTTATCCTAGTCATATATTATCTAGCTCAACTTATCATACACTACTAAGCCCAACTTTACATTGTTTTACTACTGTTTTATTAAAATTCTATTAACTTTGTATTTCAAATTACTATGTAAGCCGCATTGAGCCTGCATTATGTGGGAAAGTGCGGGGTACAAATGTAATATTAATAATAATAATAATAATGTGGTTTTGTATATTACTTATAGTCACACTTTACTGTACTGTATTATTTTATGATTTTTGTAGCCACTTGTTTAGATGTTTTGCAGTACTAATATAGCTCTCCGATACTTGCTTTAGTTTTTAGTTTTTTTTTCATACATCTTGTAAAGTGTCTGCATGAGTTTGTATACACTGATATCCACACCTATCTGGATTTGTATGTTTTAGCCATTTTTAACATCATCATTTTAAATGTTTCTGATATTGTTTCTATTACTTATTCATATTCACTATTTTAATGTATAACAGCTTTTGTCCAACCACCGTAATTTCTGGTGCATTTATTCCTTGGGTACCTTTTTCTACATATCTTTTCTGCTTTTGTATGCACATTGGTTGATTTATTTAATCAAATACATGTACTTATTTTGCATGTTTGTTTGTTGTATGGTTATAGATTTGTTGACGGCCAAGGAAGGCGCCCCCACACCGAAACGCCGATCTGCGTCGAGTCCGACTAATAAAGTTGCTTTTTACCCTTGAGTTGGAACTGTATTGGTGCTCCCCTACTTTCATTTCTGCTCTGTGCCTTGATTCATAGGTGTTTTCTCCTCTTTTTTTGTTTTTGTTTTTGAAGAAAGGAGTGTAACAGAATTAGCTATTTTAGATCACTTACAATTTATCTTTGTCAGTCAAGGTTGTTGAGACAGTGGTCTTTCAATAGATGTATGAATTTGCTCATCAGACATGGTGCTTCATCCAATGCAGTTGGGTGACGGACAGGCTCACAATACTCACCCTGATGGACAGAGTTAATGTGAGTCAATCAAGGCTACGATGAATAATGGATTTCAGCTAAGTTTTCTGGCTGCTTCCGACACTGCCCACTGTGGTTTTTTTACTGTTAAACTATCGGAGTTTGGACTGAATACGGTGGTTCTTTAATGGTTCTTCTCTAATACGAAAAATAAAAAAGGTGGGAATATAAGCCAGGCTATCCAAAGAATGGAACCAAATTATCTTTTTTTTAAAAAACAAAGTTTAATAATTTCCAAACAAATAGTAATGTAACAATCACACATTAAAAAAGGCCTACATCAGGAGTCTTATTAATCAAGTTGAAATTGAATATAACACTTCAAAGGAATCTCAAAACGTAGATAAAAGATTCCAAAGATCTTGCAGATAAGATCTTAAAAATGGTCTTGAAAAGACCGTTGCACAAGTGGACCGTCTGTCGCAGTGATCTCAGCAGTTATAGACAAGTGGTGTGCTCTTCTCTAATACGATCAGCAGTGGCGTGTGCCATGGCAAGATCAACTGTCAAATTTTCGCCATTAAGATGGGGTGTTCCACAGGGATCTTTACTTCCACCCTTTCAACTGTATTTAGCAACAATAGCTGGGCTGAACTGTGAATTTCATATTTTTGCTGACAACTTATAAACTCTAATTTCATTACTGTACTGCTTCTACCACCTTCCCTGGAAGACTGTTAATGTTCCCACCACTCTCTCTCTTTCTGAAGAAATATTTTCAGATGTTATTCCTGCATTTACTGTCTCAGAACCTCACATTATAATGTCTGGTCTCAAAACTTTCTTTTTACAGGGTAATGTTTTCATTCTTCCGCATTACTTAGTGCTTGTGGCATTTGAATGTTTCCAACATATTCCTTTCTAATCCATTTCCCTTTTTCTTTACGGCAAACATATAGAAGTCCTGAGTCTCATGTCATAGGGAGTTTGGTAGCTGGGTTTAAGTTTGGACAAATTCCTGGAGGAAAAGTCCATGGTCTGCTATTGAGACAGACATGGGAAGCAACTGCTTGCCCTGGGATATGTGGTATGGAATCTTGTCACTCTTTAGGATTCCAGAATCTTGCTATTCTTTGGGGTTCTACATGGAATGTTGCTACTCTTTGAGATTCTGCATGGAATCTTACCACTCTTTAGGATTCCAGAATCTTGCTATTCTTAGAGATTCTGCATGGAATCTTGTCACTCTTTAGGATTCCAGAATCTTGCTATTCTTTGGGGTTCTACATGGAATGTTGCCACGATTTGGGTTTCTGCCAGGTACTTGTGACCTGGCTTGACCACTATTTGGAAAACAGGATAGTGGGCTAGATGGACCATTGGTCTGACCCAGTATGGCTAATGTTCTCATGTTAAACTAACCCCTTGCAGTATTTCTATATCACTCCACAAGACTTTACTGCACACTAAGCCCAGATTTACTGTGACAGTTTAAAGAATTTTTCTCTTCCTTTTTTTTTTTTTTTGCAGGTGTCAAGCTCATTTTCCATTTTTTTACAAAAATATAACAACAAAAGGCGGAAAGCATTTTTGGCGGTGTGGGAACCTTATATACAATCCTTGTCACATAAAGCTCGCAGTTTAATATTTAACAAGCTCTGAAAGGGAAGATGTGTTTGTGTTTGCTTTTTTTTAATGTTTTCGCCTTTTGATGGTAAGGTGAATAGTTAGGGAGGGTTAGGACACAGGGAGTGGGAATATGCATTAATAGTTAGGGATTGGACAGAGTCGTGGGGGGGGGGGGGTTATTCGTCCGTTACGTAATTAGGGTGGGGTGTCATCAGAGTTCAGGCACTCCGCTAGAGCAGTGATTTCTAAATACTGCAGGGATAGTTGAAGGTTCCACTATTTATGGCTTTTGATGCAGCATTGCAACATAGCTTTTATTCTTGAGGGTCATAAATGGATCTCAATACAATGAGTTGAGCGGTGTAAGAGGGAATTTTGGGATGGGGGAGGAGAACGTTGGGAGAAATGTTTGATGGTAGAATGTACTATTCTGTAAGAGTTGCACACAAATTTGAGCTGTGTATTTTTCTCCATCGGTTACTTGGAAATGTTCTTTCTGAATTACCATTAATAAAACTGTTGAAATCTTAAGGGGTGGGGGGGAAGGAGAAAATGTAAAATGTTCTTGGAGAGCGAGGTTAATATTTCTTTTTCCATGTGTTAGTGTGCAAAATGGAAGTTGTCTCTTCAATAAAATATATTTAAACATACAAAAATATAACAAAGGGGCACTTACTATCTAACATAACAAACATGCTTACATTCCGCGAAAACCTGCCAGCTCATCGTGGATTACAACACAAAGAAACCGGACAAACCGGGGAAATACAAACTTTAAGAAAATACAAAAAAAACAGAACATTGGTTAAACTAATTCAGATATTTCTGGAAGAGCCAAGTCTTCCATAATTTCCTGTAATTCAGGTAATCGGATATATATCAAAACAGACTAGCTGACAAGAACGAAAAAGATGTATTAAAAATAGGCAAATAACGCACTTCCTTAGAAGAATCACAAAGCTTTGACAACACTCCTGCGGAAGGACGATTAATATAATAGTGTGGAGCCAAGCCATGAAATACCTTATATAATAATGTATACATTTTAAATGTAATCCTAGCGTAAACAGGTAACCAATGAGCTCAGACCCCCAAAAAAGGGGGGAGGGGGGTCACATGTTCATACTTACCCACTGAATAAACCAAAACTGATAGCCGTATTGCAAACACTGTATTCTGCAGTGTTTGCAACTTTTTCAATAAACAAAGAATTGCAATCCACATACAGAGAATTAAAATAATTCAGTTGATTTAAGATTAAGGCTTTTGTCAAGAGCTTAAATTGAGGAATTTCAAAACAATTTCGAATACGATGTAAGCGTCGTAAACACAAAAAGATTTTCTTAGCAAGAGAGACAATTTGTTTATCAAAAGAAAAGGTGTTAATTAAAATTATTCCCAAAACCTTCATTTCCACAACCAAAGGGAAACTGGTCATATGAATATTCAAACTCTAATGCCATGGAGATTAGAATGGAGAAAAAGCAAAAAGACTTAACCTATGGCTAGATACCCATTTCTTAACTATGTTGACACAACATTCTGCTCTTGTCCTAATATCAAACTGGGAATGGGGAGAAGAAGCACCACATCATCGACATAAATAAAATACTCTATTCCAATCTGTTGAAGCATCCTGCCAAGAGAACACATCACATTAAACAAAACAGGCGACAAATAGGCATATTTTCAAAGCACTTAGCCTTCCAAAGTTTCTAGTCCATTATAAACCATAAAGCTGTATGTCTCTGTTGATCACCCTCCCCTCACCTACCCACACCCATCCTGTTAGAATATCAATGATATGCTTTGATGTCCCCATGCATACCTCCTACCCACCCCCATCCTCCCACCCTGTAAGACTGTCATAGTAATGCTTGAATGTTTTCACTTATATACACTGTCAGCTAGCACATTTGCTTATTTCCGATCTGACAAAGAAGGGCAACCTTCGAAAGCTAATCAAGAAATGTATTAAGTTATGTCCAATAAAAAAGGTATCATCTTATTTTCTTTTCCATGTTTTATTTTGTTTGATTTCTATTGATAACCTATGGAACTTTGGAAGGCTAAGTACTTTGAAAATATGCATCAAAGGCACCTAAACCCTGATAATGTGTTAACCAAGCGGAAAATGCTGACGGAGGGTGCACAGTGCCATGATACAGAACCGTGTGCCTTTCAATTGCATTTACAGTTCATTTCTACAGGACTCTTGAGCTAGGTAATGCACCTAAAAAGCAGCTCCAGAACTTACATGCAACCTCATCCAGTGCTGTAACGACAAACCAAGATGCTTTCCTTTCTGTCATTTTAGCACGTAAAGCTGCAACCTTCTTCTGCCATGATAAACCTGCAATACACAAGGAGGCAATTTTCAAACGTCATTTGGCTGAAAAGTCCAAGGGTACTTTATTTATACCAGTCAGCTTTGCACCAAAATTTCAAAAGGGGAAGCTCACTCATACTGTATCCTTTGAAAATGTGTACCTGCCAATTTTTGCACCTGCGTTTTGTGTAAGTAGATTTTGCAAAGTAAATAATGTACATAGGGGCCCTTTTACTAAGCCACGGTAGGCTCTACGCACGTGCAGCGAGCGCCAAAATGAGACTACTGCCAGGCCAGCGTGCCCTCCTTGCAGTAATTTCAGATTTGGCGATCGCCCATAACGCTTGGATGAATTTATTTCCTTCTAAGTGCCAGTTCTGGCTGTAATTGGCACTTGGCACACGCCAACTGATCAACAAGTGTGTAGCACGTGAACCTTTACCGCTAGATCAATAGGTGGCGTTAAGGGCTCAGGTCGGTTTTGGGCGCGCGCTGGTTTCATTTTTACCGCAGGCCCTTTTTCCGTACCATTAAAAACTGGCCCAGCGTTCACCCAATACATGCGCCTACACTACCGCAGAACACTTTTTACCATGGCTTAGTAAAAGGACCCTACAGACTAGATTTTTTTTTAAATTTAGATTTTGCTCACACCTTTTTCAGTTGCAGCTCAAGGTGAGTTACATTCAGGTACGCTGAGCATTTTATTTATCTGTCCCTTGAGGGCTCACAATCTAATTTTGTACCTGAGGCAATGGAGGGTTAAGTGACTTGCCCAAGATCACAAGGAGCAGCAGTGGAATTTGAACCGGCCAACTCAGGATGTCAAGACTGGTGCTCTAACCACTAGGCCACTCCTCCAATCCACTCCATATAATATGATATCTTCTCACCCCATCTAACACAGAGACCAGGAAATACCTCACTGCATGAAGATCAAAGTGCACTTGTACTGAGGAATGGTGGTTTTCAGAGAGTTCATTTACTTAGTAAACAGGAATATTAACATATAAAGAGGCATATTTTCAAAGCACTTTGGGAGGCTAAGTTCCATAGGTTTCTATGGAACTTTGGGAGGCTAAGTGCTTTGAAAATGAGCCTCAAAGCCTGCATGGTCCATCCAGTCTACCCAATAAGGTAGCCAGAGTTGTATCTGGTCCTCTGCACAGGTTCCACTTCATTATGATTAAACACTTGGTATACTTCATTCATTCATTTATTTAGATTTTGCTCACACCTTTTTCAGTAGTAGCTCAAGGTGAGTTCCATTCAGGTACTCTGGATATTTCTCTGTCCCAGGAGGGCTCACAATCTAAGTTTGCACCTGAGGCAATGAAGGAAAGTGACTTGCCCAAGATCACAAGGAGCAGCAGTGGGATTTGAACCAGCCACCTCTGGATTGCAAGACCAGTGCTCTAACCACTAGGCCACTCCTCCACTATAGCAACATTCCATCTAGAATCTCAAATAGTAGCAACATTCCATCTAGAATCTCAGATAGTAGCAACAGAATCTCAAATAATTTATTTGGATTTTGCTCACACCTTTTCCAGTAGTAGCTCAAGGTGAGTTCCATTCAGGTACTCTGGATATTTCTCTGTCCCAGGAGGGTTCACAATCTAAGTTTGTACCTGAGGCAATGGAGGGTTAAGTGACTTGCCCAAGATCACAAGGAGCAGCAGTGGGATTTGAACTGGCCACCTCTGGATTCCAAGACCGGTGCTCTAACCACTAGACCACTCCTCCACTCCAATATAGTCATTATGGGTGTCATTTCATTAATAAGACCCCTATAATTTTTCAAAAAAACTCCTGTTTTATGTCAACTTGAAGTAAAGTGGAAGATAGTCCACTTTTAAAGGTAAAGTCCAGACAGAACTTCAAAGATCTGGGCTTTCTATCCCAATATAAACCACAAAATTATACTGCTTTGTCACTCTCTTATCAGCCATCCATCTCTCCCTATCTCTCACCCACCCCAACTCTCCCCGTTTCTCACCTAACCCACCCCACCCTCTTCCTGTGAGACTGTCACTGGCGTGCTTTTGTGCTTCACATATATTCTGGCATTTGTCAACATTTGCTTATTTCCGATCTGAAGAAGGATTACATTCGAAAGCTAATCAAAAAATATATTAAGTTAGTCCAATAAAAAAAGGTATCATCTTATTCTCTTTTTTTAATGTATTTCTATTTATTACCTATGTCTATTTTATAAAGACAACAGAGGCCTCTATGTGCTTTTAGCCGCCCTTTTATTTCCCCACCCTAACAAACACCATTTCGGCTCCACCGGAAACAGTGAGTCCGGTATGCATGATAAGTGCCTGGCTACATCCGCCCAAAAAGTTTATAGATGAGGGCAGGCCCACCATATATGCATAAAACTGCCGATTTCTGCTTCGCATCGCCAGCACTGATCGGACACCATTGAATACATTCGTTTTAATCTGTCCGGTGTGTAATACCATCTACTTAATACTTTGTAAGCATTTTCTTTTATTAACACACACACAGATGCCTTTTTCACCTCCAAACATATTTTCTCCCACTCCTTCACACTCATCTCAATATTTAAATCATGCTCCCATGCTTTCATATAGGGTAGTTTAAGCAGAGTATCTCCCCTGATGTACCTGTATAATTTGGAAATACCTTTCCTCCCACCCTCCAAAGTTTCCCAGATATTTTCCAATGTCTCCCGTTCCCTCGGATCAGCTTGTAACCACCCCTGCCCTCTCATGTAATGCCTTATCTGTATATATGCATAGTAATCAGACTCTGGCAGGTCGAATTTCCTCTGCAGCATAGCAAACTCTCTCAGTAGCCCCTCAGACATAAGATCCCGGAATCTCCGCAAGCCTTTCCTGTTCCACTCCCGAAATATACCTCCCACTTCTCCTGCTGGGAACTCGGCCTCTTGTATGATATAGGCCAAAGTAGAGGTTTTCACCCTCTTCCTAAATTTACTTTTTAATGCATCCCATATGCGTTGCAAGTGAGCTATGAAAGGACTAATATTCCCCTGGTGGGGGGTTATACATCAATCCAGACCCCCACAGCCCCCTCTCCAGATTACACCGTGGTACCATATACTGCTCTAAAATTGCCACTGGTGATCTATTTCCCTTACTCCACTCCGCCACTTGCTTTAACTGCCTGGTAATACCAAGTTATGTTTGGGAGCCCTCTCCCCCCCTTCCTCTATGCCCCCCCCCCCCCCAAAAGACTCTGTTCGATATTCTTGCCCGTTTATCCCCCCCCCCCCCCCAAGCAAACCGTGAAATATCTGATTGTAATTTATTCAAAACTACTGTGGGAACTTCCACTGGCAATGTTTGGAAAAGGAACAGCATCCGCGGGACTAAATTCATCTTAACCACCGCTATCCTGCCCCACCAGGATAACAGTCCATTTTTCCATCTACTCATATCTGTGCGCAACTCCCTAAACAGGGGAGCATAGTTTAGGCCGTATAATTGTGCCAATTCCCGCGGAAGCCATATGCCCAAATATCGGAAACTATCCCCTGCCTGCCTGAAGGAAAATTTTTGCAACATAGCTTCCAAGTCAGAAGACGACCCTGTTATACCCAAGGCTTCTGATTTATCATAATTGACTTTAAATCCGGATAATTCCCCAAAAGCTCTTATCTCATTACAGATGCAAGTTAAGGTCTCTTCAGGATGACTCGCATAGAAAAGAATGTCATCCGTGAACAGAGCTATTTTATGCTCCCTATCTCCTACATAGAGTCCCTGTATTTGTGCTTTCTCTCTAATCTTCTGCGCAAGGGGCTCAATCGCCACCGCGAAGAGAAGGGGAGAAAGGGGGCAGCCCTGTCGAGTACCCCGTTGGATCTGAACCTGCTCCGAGTAACCTCCATTTACTTTTATCCGAGCCACCGGAGCTGCATATAGTCCCTTAAGCCAAGTCAACACCCCAGGGCCAAACCCCATAGCCTCTAAGACCTGCCACAAATACTTCCAGTCTACCCGGTCAAACAGAGGCCTCTATGTGCTTTTATAAAATTTCCAATGGCAAAAAAAATGCTCTTCCACAAATTTGCAACTGCTCTGAGGCGGGTGTTAATGTAGACTCACTTTATGGGGCTATTTTACTAAAGCTTAGCATGTGCCAAGTGGCCCACAGGTATAAGATAGGACGCTCAGCATTTAGCAAATTTTGGTAAGCCTCTTAGATCCCTTCCATAACCTGACAGAAGGGCCCCTGTGTTTGTGCATGTGTATTTTAACAAATATGTATGCCCCTGCCCCCCCCCCACCCCCCCACCACCACTTCACCCCTGGGAACATAATGCACAGATCGTGTAATAGTAGGCACACCATCTTTTGGTGCACGTACTTTTTATATGGGTATACCCCAATCAATTTTACTTTGTGGGTCCTCTTTCTCTCCCCATGTCACTTCGTACTAAACTCTCATTTTCTAAATTTTAAGGCCTTACTCAATGCTCGCTGAAGGCCGAGTTGACGTGGCTCTGGGCAGTGTGAATGCTTGCAACCCATCACAGCCCTCTACTAGACTCTTGCTCCTTTGTCTCTCCCTACTCTGTATTTCTCTGTCCTATTTTTTTTATGTAGTTTTAATTTATTTTAATTTTGTGAACCACCTTGCTGCTCTTGATAAAAGGCGGTATATCATTGATATATCTTGTGAATAAGGTTTGTAATACTATAAATAAATACATTGTTTTTAAAAAGGCGGTATATCAAACCTAATAAACCATAAGACCAATTTGCACATAAAATAAATTCAAATAAAAACATGCTCCATATGTGGAAAACACCTTATATAATTATACCGTACACGTATCTAACCATGTCTCATCAGCTTGTAACCTTGGGGTTATCTTTGACTCCTCTCTCTCTCTTCACATATCCAACAGACTACTAAAACCTATTGTTTCTTTGTCTATAATATTGCCAAAATTTGTCCTTTCCTTTCTGAGCACACTACCAAAACCCTTATCCACACTCTTATCACCTCTCGCTTAGACGATTGCAACTTGTTTCCTCACAGGTCTCCCACTAAGCCATCTCTCTCCCCTTCAATGTGTTCAAAATTCTGCTGCACGACTAATATTCTGCCAGTGTCGCTATGATATTAGCCCTCTCCTCAAGTAACTTCATTGGCTCCCTATCCGTTTCCGCATACAGTTCAACCTCTTACATAGTAACATAGTAGATGACGGCAGAAAAAGACCTGTATGGTCCATCCAGTCTGCCCAACAAGATAAACTCATGTGTATACCTTACCTTGATTTGTACCTGCCTTTTTCAGGGCACAGACCGTACAAGTCTGCCCAGCAGTATTTCCCGCCTCCTAACCACCAGTCCCGTCTCCCAATACCGGCTCTGGCACAGACCGTATAAGTCTGCCCTCCACTATCCTCGCCTCCCAACCACCAACCCCTCTTCCCCCCACCTGCTCCGCCACCCAATTTCGGCTAAGCTTCTGAGGATCCATTCCTGCTGCACAGGATTCCTTTATGCACATCCCATGCATGTTTGAATTCCGTTACCGTTTTCATCTCCACGGAATTCAAACATGCGTGGGATGTGCATAAAGGAATCCTGTGCAGCAGGAATGGATCCTTACAAGTACATTCACTCTGCAGCTCTCCCTACGCTGCTCCTCGGAAACTCCATTCATTGGGTAAATCTCTCTTATCTGACCCTTCTCCTCCACCGCTAACTCCAGACTCCATTCCTTTTATCTTGTTGTACCCTATGCCTGTAGACTTCCTGAGCCAACTCTGGCCGCCTTCAAATCTAGACTAAAAGCCCACCTTTTTGAAGCTGCTTTTAATCCTAACTCCTATTCACTTGTTCAGTACCCATGACTGTTTTTTCATTCCCACAAATTCCCTTATCCCTTATTTGTCCTGTTTGTCTGTCCTGATATCTCTTCAAGTTCAAGTGTACAGCGCTGTGTACGTTTAAGTAGCGCTATAGCAATGATTAGTAGTAGAAGTAGTTGTTGTGGAAGTATGCTCCTTCTCAAAACTGATGTGCAAAAGTCAAAGTTATTATTATCAATATATATAAACGGCGAGTGACCGTACTCACTCGCAAATGCGCAGTAGAGACCTTCTCTGCCCCGCCCCCACGTCAATACGTGACGACGGGGGGGGGGGGGGGGCGGAACACAGAGGGTCTGTACTGCGCATTGCTGAAGGAGGGACACCGCCGTCTAACGCTCCCCCCACCCGAGTCGCCGCCGCCACCCACCTTCTACCCGGTCGGGCCCTCGCTCCACTATTGAAACAGCGAGGGTCCGGGAATGCAGCACTGAGCTCTGCTGAGCTGCCGACATCGCCCTTCCTTCTTCTTCTCTGCCTCTGTCCCGCCCTCGACGACGTTACGTCACACGAGGGCGGGACAGGCAGAGAAGAAGAACGAAGGCCGACGTCGGCAGCTCAGCAGAGCTCAGTGCTGCGTTCCCGGACCCTCGCTGTTTCAATAGCGGAGCGAGGGCCCGGCCGGGTGGAAGGTGGGTGGTGACGGCTCGGTGGGGGGGCGCGAACTCGGCGGTGGGGGCGGGCCTTTCAACCCCCCCTTCCTATAATAGCCCGTTTTTACGGGCTCAAAGTCTAGTATTCTATAAAGTGAGAACGACGCTTCAATGTTCATGCTAATTGAGAATGACGCTTTGAAGCTGAACACATTCACCGATATCACTTGGTAAGTTTGCAAGACTGAAGTCATAAAATGCACTATAAGGATGCGATTAGCAAAAGTGCCCTAGCCTATGCAGATTCTGCCACGACTGAAAAAGTATGAGTTTAACCCCCCCACCCCCACACATAGAAGACTTCTACCCATGGGGTATGCACTAATAATCAATGGAAAATTACACAAAAAAATTCTACTTTGGATTATTCAAAAATTGTCTGTGGAGACCTGCACCTGCTTTCTCTCTGAGTAATTTTTCAAAATAAGGTATGCACGCTTTTACCAGAAAACAGAGTAAGCAATGATCACAAGAGCCCATTTTCAGGGGTCAACCACAATGCCTTTCACTATTGTTCCTTGGCACAGTAAACTTCTTTTAATCTATTTTTCCTTTTATAACTTCCTTAATTTTAATCACTAATAAAATTTAGTTTTCCCCAGTGCATTGTAATTTCTTCATCTAGGGCCCTACCAGTGCAAAGGTATTCTTTAATATAGAATGTCAAGTGTTATCATTTACTTATGATATAAATATTGCTAGGTTCTAATGAAGTTTGAGTCCTGTTAGGTAAAGATTAAATAAGAAATGTCATTACATTTTGTATATGCAAATTTGTAATTAAGAATCATTTTCAGCTAAATCAAGAAACTTCCTAAAAGTAAAGTTGAAGTAAGCAATTAAAATGATAATATCGGACCCTAATTAATAATGCTTCTCACCAACCTGTGTAGTTGAGACCCAATGTCATGAGAGGCCTGCAAGGCCGTTGAGGGCGATCTGTCCAGACCACATCAATAAGGTTCTCTTCAACTGGGACAAGGCAGTGTCCCGCACTCTTCAAGGCTCTGGAGATGTTCCTCCATTGATCTGGCAAAAACAAGCCACAATAAACAAGGAAGGCTCAGCATGACCTTTGTGCCTGAATTCCAGAAGCTAAAGATGAGTTTAAGGTGTTTTCCATTCTATCTACGAGGACAATGCTTAATACAGAGATCCCCAAAACTGTACTAGTGACCACATGCCTAATTGGGTTTTCAAGAATGAATGAAAACATAGTACACGTATATCTAATGCACACAAATTTCTCTCATGCATAGTCACCGTGAGTATCCTGAAAACCCAACTAATTGTGGATTCACGGGAGACAAATATGCTGAAAGCAGAAATCCTTAGGTTGCAATGCACATACATTTTTCACAATACTATAGAGGGATCACAACTCAATAAAGTTTGAAGTGATGCATGAAGGGATGTACAAAAGGACGTGCCCCTATGGTGCGACACCTCAGAAGCAGGCTGCCTATTGTGGGAGGTGCTTGCTGGCATCACCAACCGTCTGCCTGGTTTGAAATTGTGTTGTAAAAGATGGTAGATGATTTTAATTTTTATATCTTACAAAAAGGCAAAGAATCGGCTACTTGACCCAAAGAGATGAAGAGATTCTTTTTTCATTACTACAAGAGAAGGATGTTAATATTCTTACCTAATACTAAAGAAGCCCTTCAACACTGTTGGAACCACAGTTTAACTTACTGTAATCAGTCATTAATAACAAAAATCAACATTGCTTCTTCTTCCCTGTCTTCTGAGGAACACTGAAGTATACCAAGCTCTTTTCAAGATAGCTATCATTCTCTTAGTCTCCACAGATGCACAGAGATATGCATGTGTATACCTGCACTGACCTGCCGCCATAATAAGAGGGTCCACACCAACTTTCGATCTCTCAGGAAGCACACTGATCAGCCAATCCTCCTGAGTTGGAGTTTTCTTAAGACCTGACAAGAAAATGTTTTAAAAGATGACCAAGAAAGGAAAAGGAAAACAAAAATGTAAAAAAGGTCATCCAAGAGTAAAAATGAAGCACTAACATGTAGGATAGGGGACCAGAAAACTGCAGCATAGAGCAAGCTAGAAAACACTGAGCTCAACATGGACGCATCTATGTTATATTAATTATTTAGGGGTCCTTTTATAAATCTGCAGTAAACGCAGAACCCCTGAGCACAGGATGTGCTCAGAGGTCCTGCAGTAAGTCTCAAATGTGCACCTGCTACCCCCGTCTGCACTCAACGGTTAGCGCATGGTAATCCAGGTGTGATAACCGATTAGCGCAGGATTACCACATGAGCCCTTACTGCCTGCAAAATGCTTTGTTTTGTTTTTTAAATGGCCGCACACTAATGGCGACAGCACATGGCCGTTAATACAGAAAACAGAAAAACAGCTATTTCACTGCTGCAACAGAAATGGTCTTACTGTGCAGGAAAAAAAAAACCACAAGAGCGCATTAAGGGCCACTTGCTACTGCAGCTTTGTAAAAGGACCCTTACATTTTAAGGGATGATGTTAACTCACAATTAGCTGTCAAATTTGCTCACTATCCTATATGCACACATGAGACAGCGACTGCTAAACTCCCATTTTCTGGGTTTGAATTATCCCTACCCACAGGGAAAGGGGAGAAAAGAGCACATCAATATATATAAATGGCGAGTGTCGTACTCACTCGCAAATGCGCAGTAGAGACCCTCTCTGCCCCGCCCCGCGTCAATACGTGATGACGAGGGCAGAACAGAGAGGGTCTCTACTGCGCATTTGCGAGGGACACCGCCGTCGCTAACGCTCCCCCCACCCAGAGTCGCCGCTGCCGCCACCCACCTTCCACCCGGTCGGGCCCTCGCTCCGCTATTGAAACAGCGAGGGCACACAGCACACAGCTGTACTGCTGAGCTGCCGTGGCCTTCCTTCTTCTCTGTGTGAAGTAACGTCGTCGAGGGCGGGACACAGGCAGAGAAGAAGAAGGAAGGCCGAAGGCAGCTCAGCAGTACAGCTGTGTGCTGCGTGCCCTCGCTGTTTCAATAGCAGAACAAGGGCCCGACCGGGTGGAAGGTGGGTGGCAACGGCTCCGGGGGGGGGGGGGGGCGAACTCGGAGGGAGAGCGGCAGCGGCGAACTCGGCGGCGGGGTGGGGGGCCTTTCAACCCCCCCCCCCCCCCCCCTCCTATACTAACCCGTTTTTACGGGCTGAACGGCTAGTAGTGTATAAAGCATCTCCAAATGTGGAGAAAAGAGAGGTACAGAACCAAACAACTCAAACAAATTTACCAAATATCAAAAACACATTTTTCTGCACAATAGAGTTCCAAGCACCACTTATAGAAAGAGAAAGGACTATTATACGTAAAGTTTGAGCAAATTATATTTCATAGTGATGCAGATATTAGAGACCGACTGAATTTTGGTTTCAGTGAAGAAACCAAACCAAAATCCAGATTTGGCCATGTTTCGGTTTCAGTTGAAAATGCTGGTGCATTTTCAGCTACCCCCCCCCCCCCCCCCAATCCGAAACAAAGCATGACCATTCTCTGCTCTCTGTTCCACCTCCCCCCCCCCCCCACACCCAAACAAAAGCTGCCACCCTCCCTTCACCCATAGGCCCTCCCTGAGAATACCTTAGAAGCCCTGGTAGTCTAATGGCCTCATCAGGGCAGCAGTGATCCCCAGCACCTCCTGCCCAAGCCAGCTCCACAGTCAAAACAGCTTCTGTGACTGTCCGCCTGGGCACTGCTCCTGTCCCTACCGCTTCCAATCTCAAAATGGCTGCCATGACCTCCGTAGCAGTCTCAAGAAGCTATTTTGAATGCGGAGTCGGCCAGGGCAGGAGTGGCTAGGGATCGCTCGTACCCTGACGAGGAGGGCCAACGCATGGTGAGAAGGTAGCGGTGGTTTTCGGTTAGGGGACTGGGGGGGGGGGGGAGAGAATGCCCCAGTTTTCGTTTTGGCTTCTGATTGGCCAAAATTGTGCAGCGAAGTTTGGCCACAGATTCAGTTTCAGCTGAAACTGAAAACCCCAGTTTCGGTCACCCTCTAGCAGGTGCACATCTCAAGAGGGATTACAGCCCTGCTAGCTTAGCACATATGCTAGGACCAGAGTCCCACCCACCCATCTTCATGAGAGTCCAGTTACTGTCCATTTGCTGTGCTGCCTGCAGGAAGTAGCGTCCATCGGTCCAAAGAGCTGCATGCTGCTCAGTCACAATAGCAGTGCCTGTTCAGGGAGAAAATCAGAAAAGGTTACTGGTGTTAATAAATGGAAAGCAATAGTCCCAAGCAAAATGCAGTGCCTCAGTAGAAATAACACCCAACTCACACTTAGGGATCCTTTTTATATTAAAACTAGTAAAAAAGGCCCGTTTCTGACACAAATGAAACAGGCGCTAGCAAGGTTTTCCTCGGAGTGTGTATGTTTGACAGTGTATGTGAGAGTGACTGTGTGTGAGAGAGAGAGAGAGTGAGTCTGGGTGCGAGTGTGTCTGTGAGAGAGTGTGTGCAAGTGCGTATGTGATAGACAGTGTGAGAGAGACAGAGAGTGTGTTTCACACAGATACAGTGTGTGCGAGAGAGAGTGTGTGTGTGTGTGTGAGAGACACAGACTCTCTGTGAGAATGAGTGTATGAGACCAAGAGTGTGTGTGAGTGACTGTGTGACACAGAAAGTGAATGTGAGACATAGAGTGTGTGAGAGACAGTGTGTGAGAGAGAGAAAGGCATTGACTGTGAGAGAGAGAGTGTGTGTGACATAGATACCTCCACCCCCTCTCTGGTATCAGGCCATTACTGTGCAGGACACTGAGCTCTGGCTGTGCTTCAAGGAACTTACCAATCCTATTTAATAGAAAGCAGCTCCAACATTCTGAAGCCGAGAAACCTCGTGTGGTTGGTCACTTCTGCTTGTGACGAACCCGGAAGTACGTGATGTCAATTCAGGAGATGGATACAGAGAGCAGGAATGCCTCAGCCATGCAGTCAGCTTCAGAACGTTGGAGGTGCGTTTTATTATATAGGATGGCCACAAAAATTAGAAGGCCTAAAGGCTTCTCACATGCTTGACAATGGTCCCAAAGACTCAAACTGTTTTGTAACAAAATGACACTGCTGCCCTAAAATCTGTATTTTGATTGTACAAACAAAGAATGGTTGGCAAACCAATCAATGGCCATCTTATCACAAAGATATTCCAATCACCTTGAGTTCACCTTCCTGAGCTGACCAATGGATGAACTTGGTGTGTTCTCCCCCACCCAAAAAAAAAAAACCCACAAAACACATAGCTGGACATACCAGCTGTCCATTTGCATTGATTAAATGTATGTACTCTGTGTATATTCCCTTGTTCATAATAAATATACGCACGCATGGGCTATAAAAGAAGACAGCAAAGGACTGGATATATGTTTTAGCACCTGAACGCCACTGCTGGTACCACCTGAAGCTCTCTACCTACAGCCAACCAAACAAGTGTCCCTGAAACCAGGGGCATAGCCAGACACCCAATTTTTGGTGGGCCTGGGCCCAAGATGGGTGGGCAGAAGAATCCTGCCCCATTCCACAAGTGATTTGGTCTCTCCTTCTCTCACCTGCATGCCATATGGTCTCTCAAACATCCCCCCTCTCCCGCATATCTTTTACATAGCAGATTTTCACTGGCAGCGAGCAGCAACTAATAAACACTGCTCATGTTGGCCCCACAGCCTTCCCACTGATGCAACTTCCTATTTCCACATAGGCAGGAATACGTCAGAGGGAAGGCTGTGGGGCCGGTGCGAGCAGTATGTATCAGTCGCTGCTTGCTACAGGCGAAGATCTGCTATTTACAAGGTATGCAGAAGGGACAGATTTGGGGAGTTTTCAGCTTGTGGGGCATCATAGGTGTGCTGCTACTGGATGGGCCTGGGCCCACCCGGGCCCACCCTTGGCTACACCACTGCCTGAAACTCTTGAAGAAAAGATTGAACAGCATGCCTGATGAAGCCCGGCTCCGTCAAGAGAGACTCACCAAAGCAATAGCACAGGCAACTGAATTTATACAGGGCTAGTTAGCATTATATCCTTCATGAATGAAAGTTTAAGGTTACGATTCATAGAAGCTGGGGCGGAGCAAGATGGCGGCGGTACCAACTGCTTGCGCTTGTTACTAGCTCAACGCTGCTGGGGATAAATTCCTCTTTGTTTTTCTTGCTTTAAAACTTTTCTTACGTGCCATATGCCTCACACAAAGAGGAAAGGGATTGTTAGGACGGTGACCCGGCCGTCGCTAACGTCAACGCCCAACCAGCAGACGACTGAGCAGTTCCTGACGCGGCATTCCACTGCTCAAGGGTTCGGAGTTCCCGCTGATGTAACGGCGATAGGAGACGCTGTAATCCAGGGAATAGACACATCGTTGTCTCCTCCAACCCTTTACCCACCTTCGCAACCAGGTGGATTGTTGACCCCGGAAGTCGGAGAAAGCGCTCCACCGCCGGGCCAGAAAGTTGGACTTTTCGCCGGGGCTTCCTCGAAAACAGAGCCGGAGGGTGCAGTTGCTCCTCAGGAAAGGCCAATAACTTCTACGGCCTTGAATGCGAAGGTAACGCTGGAGACAATATGGGAGGTGCTCCAGCGCTTGGACAATGCGGTCAGGACCTCAACAGGCAAGATTGATACTCTTTCTGAAAATGTACAAACTTTGAATAATGCATTTACTACAATGAGAGATGAGGTCAATGAGAAAATAAATCTATTGGATGTTGATTCCACCAAAATGAAAGAAACAACTGTGAAGTTAATACAGGACAATACACTTATATATAACAGACTTGAGTACTTTGAAAACTACAATCGGAGATTAAATCTTCGATTGTTAAATTTCCCTAAGATAGCAGTGTATTCTCCAATGGATATATTCAAACGATATTTGGTGGAAAACTTAAAATTTACTACGGACAAAATACCACCTCTGAATAAAATCTATTATCTGCCATCAAAAAATCTCAATGAGGCTCAACAGATTCCGCAAAGTGATTTAAATGTTTCAGAACTGTTGGAAACCTCTTTGACTTCTACAACAGATAGACAAACACTGTTGGTCTCATTTGTATTTCAACAGGACTTGGAGCTGGTGAGGAAACTGGCTCTAAGAAACCTCCATAATCTTTTCTATGGAGGGAAAATCTGGGTTTTCCCAGACGTTACTAAAATAACACAAATGAGAAGGAAAGAATTCTTGTCTTTACGACCGGCTGTTTTGGCGTTAGGCGCCACTTTCAATTTAAATTATCCGTGTAAATGCATTATAAAATATATGGATGTTAAATATGTTTTTTTTTACCGGATTACTTAAAACAATTTATAGATCAGAAAAAAATATCATGAAAACTGTTGGGAAACTACCACATTAATCCTTGGGATAAGAATGTAGAAATACAGTGGAAATCCGTTAATGCCTTTCTTTATAGTTTCTTTAATTCTTTTCTCCTGAAAGTTTTTGGCTTACGCCCCTGAAAAGTGGTCTAAGATAAGATGAAAAGATTAGACTTCTATGTTGAATATATTCTTACAATAATGTTAAATCTGCTTTGCCTACTCAAGTGGAGGCTTGTAAAATGTTTATAATGATAAATAAAAAAAAATTAAAAAAAGAAAGTTTAAGGTTACTTTGACAAGCTTGAGCCTGTGCCTAGGCACAGTAGGCCCGATATACAGTGCTAATATTCAGCATAAAATAGTCGGTTATCTCCACTGAATAACAGCGCTTACCACAAACCCCCGGACTCTTAAATAGCACGCCTAAAGATCCGCAACAATTATAAAACAAATCGTGCAACTTAATTGGCTTAACAAGCTAATGAGCACTGATAACAGCACGTAAGCAATAATGACCACTAACTGGCATTAATTAGTATTGAGGTGCACAACTCGCTAAGCGTATTATGTAACGAAGTGTGCCAAACTTCTAATGCATGCAGGGAAATGGGCATTTCATGGGCGTTCCAAAATGTACACAGTTATAGACTATGGTTCAGTGCACCTAAATCTATGCACTGGGATTTTACGCCATGTTTTCGTTGTGTAAATGGATGTGCATAAATTAGGTGCTGAGATATCAACTAAGTGTATTTATAATTGGCCCCTAAACGCTGGTGCCAATTATAGAATACGCTTAGTAGGCACCAATTTCAGAGCCGATTTTTTTAGGCACCATATTTTGAATCTCCTCCATAGTAGCTAACCACCTATATCGCACAATATAACCAACTATCTGCGAATATTCAAGCGTAGGCCAGCTAAGTTTAGCTAGCAAATCAGACCGCATAAACACCAGTCCTCTATCTTTGACCACTATTATTTTTTTTTACTTAAAATTTTTTTTTATTGAAAAATTCAAAGTTAACACATCCCTCATCCAAAAATACATTGCTCAATTACAACCAATATGATACAGGGACCACCTTCTAATCCTAATACAAAATCTCATTAACTGAATCTCAACCCTCCATCCCGAATTTCCCATCCCTACAAGTTTCCCCCCTCACCCACTTAATACTACCCCACCACCCATCCCCAACTCCTCTCAGCAGATTATCCCGCCCCCCCCCCCCCCCTTGCACCCTTCTAAATATAACACTCAAACTGTTTCCAATAATCGGTCCAAAAGTGTCCATTTCTGCCGCTTCAGGATCGTATCGCCCTATTCAGCGATCCGTCAGTTTCTCCAGATCAGCCACCAATTTTACTTCTGTTAACCAACTATGTATGGTGGGTCCAGTACTCTGCTTTATGGGTCGCTGCCACTTTGATCCTCTCCTGTTCCCCCAGCCTAAAAGGCACCACTTCGGTTCACAGGGAAACGCAGTATCAAGAATTGTAGTGAGACTTCGAGCTACTTCCAACCAAAAATGTTTTAGAGATGCATATGACCACCAAACATGGAAGAAGGTACTTGTGGCCCTTCCACATCTCTAACACTGATCGGTGGAACCAGGATACATGATCTTCACCCGATCAGGTGTATAATACCACCTGCTTAATACCTTAAACACATTTTCTTTGATCAGGACACAAATAGATGCTTTTTTCACCTCCAGGCATACCGCTTTCACACTCTAACAAAGTCATGCCTCCTGATGAAGCGATACAGATGAGATATAGTCCTTCCCATTTTACCTACAGAGACCCATAAGTTCTCTAGATGCTCAGTCTCAGGGCCAGTTTTTAGCCATCCTTGCTTAAGAATAAAATGTTTAACCTGTAAGTATGCAAAGAAATCTGAGGCAGGCAGTGCATGGGATTCCTGTAATTCCCCAAAAGACCGTATTTCACCCACATCCAATAAATCCCAAAATCTAACAAGACCTCGACGAGCCCAGGCTGCAAAAACTGCTCCACGCCGACCAGTCAAGAAACCAGGTTCCTGAGTAATCTGCGCAAAGGACAACGGAGCCCGGGTTCCAAGTAATTTGTATTTTAGGGTGCACCACATTGTCAACAAATGTGATATAAATGGGTTAAGCGTCAATTGTTTATAAGTTTTGGCTGAGACTGAGGTCCAGAGGACCGCATCTAGAGAATATTCCGGAACAAAATATTGTTCCAAAATAGTTACAGGCGACTGTTCCCCCCCTACTCCACTCCGAAATCAATTTTAATTGAGCTGCCCAATAATACCACATCAAATTAGGCATTCCCCTACCCCCCTGTTCCACTGATCCCCACATCACCTTCCTTGATAATCTAGCAGAGCGCCCTCCCCATACAAAAACCTGAAACTTCCGACTGAAGATGCATAAGCTCAGCCCTTGGAACCATTAAATAAGAGATTGAAATAAAAATAACAACCTGGGTAAGAAGTTCATTTTAACTGCTGATATTCGTCCCCACCAAGACAACCACCCATTTTTCCATCTACTCAAATCTCTACGTAACTCCTTAAACAGAGGGATGTAATTTAATGAACACAATTGGGACAAGTCTCGAGATATCTGGATACCTAGGTACCGGAAACTTATTCCTGCTTTTTTGAATGCAAAAGACTGTAGCATTCTATCAATCTCCTTGTCCGAAATAGTTACCCCCATTAATTCAGATTTATTATAATTGACTTTGAAGCCTGAAAGCCCCCCAAATTTGTTAAGCGTAAACAGACGCTTCACATCTACCCGTTCAACTTCACTCATTTACAATGGACCGTAACTTAACATTAGAGAGCCAAGTAAAATCCACAACAAAGAAAATGTTCTACTCAATGTGGAAACTCAAACACGTGAAACTATTCTTCCCGAGGGAAATATTTCGCAGCCTGATACAATCAATGGTACTAAGCCACATAGACTACTTTTTTTTGTTGTTGTTGTTGTTACATTTGTACCCCGCACTTTCCCACTCATGGCAGGCTCAATGTGGCTTTCATGGGGCAATGGAGGGTTAAGTGACTTGCCCAGAGTCACAAAGAGCTGCCTGTGCCTGAAGTGGGAATCGAACTCAGTTCCCCAGGACCAAAGTCCATCACCCTAACCACTAGGCCACTCCTCCACTCCTGCAATGGAATCTATGCGGGATGCAAATAACAAACCTTAAAGAAACTCCAGACCGCACAAAACACAGCAGCCAGGCTTATATTTGGGAAAACACGATTTGAAAGCACAAAACCCCTCCGTGAAAAACTACACTGGCTCCCAATCAAAGAACGTATTGCTTTCAAATCTGTACCCTGGTTCACAAAATTATCTACGGTGAAGCCCCGGGATACATGACAGACCTCATTGACCTACCAACTAGAAACACATCCGAATCAACACAAACATATCTAAATCTGCACTACCCAAACTGCAAAGGACAAATACAAATCAACTTACGCATCCAGTTTTTCCTACATAAGCTCACAACTGTGAAACGCATTACCAAAAGCCCTGAAAACAACGTTCGACCACCTAAACTTCCGGAAATCACTAAAAACTAACCTGTTTAAAAAGGCATACCCTACCGATCCAACTTAAATGCCTGATCTCTGCAACACAACAAAAGTAAAGTACGTAATGGACATAACACAACTCTTCCGTTGACTGTTCCAAGTGAACTCTATCTTACCACAACATCACTTTGTATTTGTTCATACCAGAGTCCGCGAATGCCTCTCCGGTACTATGTAAGCCACATTGAGCCTGCAAAAAGGTGGGAAAATGTGGGATACAAATGTAAATAAAAATAAATAAAATGACGGGCAATGTCAGCATTGAGGCACCCACATAAAAAAAGATGTCATCTGCAAACAATGCTATTTTGTGTTCTCGACCCCCAAGTTGTAGCCCTCTAATGTCCGGTAAAGAACGAACCCGCTGTGCTAGGGACGCAATAGAGAGAGCAAACAGCAAGGGTGAAAGAGGGCATCCCTGCCGAGTACCCCTTTGGATTGTAAACTGGGCCGAATATCTCCCATTTACTTTCATTCTGAATACCGGAGACTCATAGAGACACTGCAGCCATCCCATAAATTTAGCCCCAAACTTTGCCCACTATTAACTTAACCGGCTAAGGCTGAATATTCACATTGCCGGTTAAGTTAGAAACAGCAAAAAAAAAAAAAAAAAAGAAAACAGGATACCTAATGCCAGTCACCAGAATCAGCCCGGCATTGAATATTTGGGGTCAGTGCTGTCTGCTGCTGGCTGAATATCGGAGGGAATATTCTTCCAATACTTCCAGTATTAAGTGTGCAACCTGTTAAGGTACAACTTGACAACTATTTCATTCTCTATAAACGGAATAAAACATGTTAAGAACCTTGATAATAAAAGATTTATTGTCTAGTCTGAACTCTGAACATTCTGCAATTTGATTTCCCAGAGAGAGCAGATTAATTACATAACACTTAGACCTTGGTACATGGACAGAATTTGGCAGTTAAGATTTAATGCTAAAAAATGCAAAGTCATGCATTTGGCCTGCAAAAACCCAAGGGAGAAGTAGAGAGAAGGGGTGAAGTTCTGTGCATGAAAGAAACAGCAGGATTTGGTGATCACACGTGATGATCTTAAGGTGGCTAAAGAGGAAGAAAAGGCGACCACAAAAGCCAGAATGCTGCTTGGATGCACGGGGAGAGGAATGGCTAGCAGGAAAAAAGGAAGTGATAATGCTCTGTATAATGCCTCTGGTGAACAGTGCTGTCTGATTCACTCAAAAAAGTTTCAATTCAATTCAGTCATATGAATTGGTTTTTCGATTCAATTCAGCTTAACTGAAATGTAGGGGACTATAGCCTCAGACCTAAGCTAATATTATAACCGACAGAGTAACACAAACAGGCAGCAGCGACCGAACATTTTAAATATTCAAAAAACATTTGCAATGACAGGTTAAACTGCACCAGCCTCTACTTCTCTAAAACGTCTACACTATCTCCACAATTATTTTTCAGAATTAAAATTAAATTCAAAACATCCCCACCACCACCACCACAAAAAGGGCCCTTCATGAATAAATAGGACAAAATATCAAATTCAAATATATCTATATAAATAATTCTCATCTCCAACATTCTGAAGCTCAGTCTGTGGCAGGGAAGCCCTGCACTGTTGGTAGGCTAGGCTGTCAGCACCACTCACTGTCACTCATGCACCACTCACTCTCACTCACAGACCTGCCCTCAGCCACGCCCCATCCGCACATAATTCACAACCCCAACGTTCTAATGAAGCCTCCTCAAGTCCTAAGTGCATGGTGGTGAAACCCAAATTCGCCCATGAGTGTTTGCCCCGCCCTCGCATCAAAACGTCGAGGGTGGTGCAATGACACTCAACAAATAGCATCGCTCACCTGTCCCGCCCTCGCGTCTAAACGTCATCCCCTCCCACCGACCTCCACACTCCGCCCTACCTGTCGACCCCCCCTTACCGCCGAAAACCGACCACCGCCACCGTTCACTACCTGTGCTGATGGGGGACCCCAACCCCCGACAGCCGAACTCTTCTACCCTTCGCCGCTTTGCTTCCTGAACGCTCTTCTGTTCAAGTTCCTCTGCGTGCGTCTGCCGTCAGACGCACGCACAGAAACTTGAACACACCTTCATTCAGGAAGGAATGCCAGCACAGACGAGAGCAGAACTTCGGCTGACGGGGGTTGGGCTCCCCCTTCAGCACAGGTACTCGACGGCGGCAGGGGACGGTTTTCACCGGGAAGGGGGGGGGGGTTGACAGGGTCGCGGAAGGGGGGGATTAATTGAACTGCGTGCGTGCGTGGGAGGGAGGGAGGAGTTTCATTTGCCTCTGAAATGGGCCTTATTTACTAGTGTTTTCATAAAACAGTGATCCTAAAGCTAACATATTGCCAAAGGAGACCAAGAACCAAATCTTTTATGGAGAACATACCGCAAGAATCCTTCCCATCCTGTACTCCTCTCCCTCCCTATAAACCCACCTGTTTCCACTCACCAAAATAACACAACAAATATACAGATCAGTAGGACCCAAAGCAGACTCATTTCCCCTCCACCAGATTTGTTCCTCCTTGATTTTAAACAAGAAGCTAAGAAATTATTTACTCTGGTCTTACAACAAGGACATTCCATCAAGCTATGCATCACCATTTGGAAAAAATAAATGCCATTCAGCTCCAACTGTTTTACTGCTGTTTTCCCTTAGCCATCAGTAAGCCATATACCTGCAGAAGTCAGACAGAGAGGACCCCCGTCCAGCAGTCAAATCAGGACCGCTACAAAGGCCTCTGCAGTCAACCTGGGCCAACGAGAATTATTCAAACCCAGTGCAATACAATCCTTTTCAACATGCAGCCTACTATGGGCCAATGAGGGAAGACATACAGTAAATGTGTCTCTGGACAGGGCTGCAGCAGGGAATCGATCCCCATTAACCCTGGTTTTTTTCCAAAAGCTGAAGAACTTTGTTACTTTAGCATTCCTTTACGTTGCCATCAAGTTCTGAAGCAGAGAACCCCATCAGTCAAATATTAGTTGAAAACTCTGGCTGGATAATTCCTATTCTCCCGGGTCGAAGGAGTGCCTGCTGAGAAAGTCCGCCTCCACATTCAAGGGTTCAGAGATGTGAGCTGCTGACAAGCACAGAAGATTTTTCTCTGACCAACTCTTGAGAGAGGCTGCCTTCAGTGCCATCAGATGGCTGCAATCTCGCCTTGCTTGTTGATATAAGCCTCTACCATTGCACCATCAGAGAAAACTCGGACCGGGGCCCCTGCCAGAAAGGGAGCGAAGACGCGCAAGTCATTCCACAGTGCCCTGAGCTATCGACCACTGAGACTCCTGTTCCATCTAGGTGCCCTGTGCCAGATGGAACTTATAATGAGCTCCCAACCTCCAACTGTGTTATTGGAAAGGGAGCACCAACAATCAAATTCCTCAGCGACAATCACCACTGCATAGATAGAGATGGGCTGGAGTGTAAATTTTAAGGGGCTTCGATGTTAGCTTCAGAACTTAGTACAAGAAGAGTGCTGGGCAGACTTCTACGGTCTATGCCCTGAGAAAGGCAAGGACAAATCAAACTCGGGAATACATATAAAGTATCACATACCATGTAAAATGAGTTTATCTTGTTGGGCAGACTGGATGGACCGTACAGGTCTTTATCTGAAGTCATTTACTATGTTACTATGTTATATCCCATCTGTCAACTAGCGTCCAAGGAAGACGAAATTCGTACTTCCATGATACTGGAGACCAGTGGCTGAGGAGAGATTTCTATAATGGTCACATATGAGCCCTTGCCCATGGCACCACTTCCATTGTCGCCATGGAGCTGCCTTGACTGAGAAGACAAATCTGTTGAACCAGCTTCAACCTCCTGTGCTCTGTGAGGAAGATTCTCTTCCACGCTGTGTCAAACAGAACACCCAGATAATCCAGCGTCTGACATGGAGTTAGTCTTTTCTTCTTGAAATTGAATACCCAACCCAATGACTGCAAAAGACGGACAACTTTGTCTGTCACCGCCATGTTGTCCAAACAGGATGACGCACGAATAAGCCCTATTCCCTGACACTGAAGGAAGGCTGCTGCCGCCACCACCACCATTACCTTGGTAAACGTTCTTGGAGCCATGGCAAGATCGAAGGGCAAAGCCATGAACCAGAAGTGATAGCTCAGCAACGCAAAACGTTGAAACCTCCAATGCGGCGGCCATATGGGTATATGCAAGTATGCCACCGAGGACGGTGATAAATTCTCCTACTTGAACCAAGGCTATGACTGCTCTTAGTGTCTCCATGCAAAAGCAGGACAGTTGGAGGCCGCAGTTTAGACATTTGAGATCTTAGACCGGACAAAAGGAGACTTCCTTCTTCGGGACAATGAAGTAGACTGCCATGTCCCTGTTCAGCCTGGGGAACTGGAACAATGACCCGGAGCGTCAGCAAGGAATCTATGATGGCATGTACCTCAACCATCTTGGCTCCCCTTCAGCAAGAAAACTGCAAGAAGAAAGGAGTGACTGGGCAGGAAAACTACAACTTGTAACCTTCTGTAAGAATATCCAGAACCCACAGGTCTGACGTGATTTTGGCCCACTCCTCTTGAAACTCCTGAAGACATCTTCAGACTGGAGGAAGAGAAGAGCTGACCAGCCTCATATCACTGCAAAGCTCTGGAGGCATTAGGCATTCTGACTGAAAGGAGGACTTCCTGTTTGCACGAAAATAAAATTGGCGTGCCTGGTTTCTGACCATATTGCTGTCGACTAGGCTGGTATCGTCTGCAGTCTCGAAACCGAGAGCCTCCTGAAGATAGACGACCAGACGCTTTCGGCTTATCCTCTGGCAACCACTGTGGCTTAGTTTCCCCCAGTTCTTTCACCAAGTTACTGAAATCTTCTCCAAATAGCCACTTGCCCCAAAAAGGCAGTTTAATTAGACGCGACTTTGACACTGCATCGTCTGGCCAATGACGCAACCAGAGTTGCCGAAGTGCCTTGACAACCAAAGACATACTGCAGGCCATAACATGTCATAAATAGCACCCATCATGTAAGGCCAACCTCGCTTCCAGCGGGGTGTTATAACACCCATCTTATGTTGCCGACTGCTGATGCCACTTCAGGCATGCTCTTGCCATGAAGGAGCTACACGGTGTCTGTTGAAAGCCCAAAGAGGCCACTTCAGTAAGCCTCCTAGCTTCCTATTCTGTAGGTCTTTTAGGGCAATGCTCCCTTCCACCAGCAAGGTGGTCTTCTTAGTCACTGCTGTAACCAGGGAGCTCACCCTGAGAAGCTGCAATTTATCTTTTTCCTCCGGAACTAACGGGCAGAGGCAAGCCATGATTCTTCCCACTCTCGGCCCCATGTCCAGTGACACCCATTCTGCTGTAATCAGGCACTGATTGCCTGGATGCATCGGGAAGGCCTTAGAAGAACCTCTAAGCCCCCTCATGATCAACGAAGATGGAAATCCTAATGGTAAAGCAGAAGGCTCCTCAATGGAAAACACTGCCAATGCCTCAGAAATAAAAGTACTGAGTTCCTCTTTTCAAATCAACCTCAGTATTTTCAGATCATGTCCCTCCTCAGGAGGGAGCTCTCCCTTCTCTAACGGCTCCTCTAAGTAGACCGAGGCCACATCAGATAAGGGGGGAGAAGCAGAGATAGCCTCATCTGCCCACTCCTGGAGGTCTAAATGAGATCTCTTAGGAACAGGAGGGGCAGCGAGATGAGAAACCGAAGCACCTTGCAGCAACTCTGACTGTCCCTGCTTCAGTAACTAGGCCTGATGTAAGAGCAATATAAACTCCAGAGAAAACAAAGACCACGAAACGGTTGATTGCTCTGTACGGCCCTGAAGCTGTAAAATGGCTGCTGTGCTCTGCGCATGATCAGCCAGTGACTGCTCCCGTCAGTTGGCCCCAACAAAATGGCGCCCATTCCCACGCTCTCCAGCATCAAACTATGCACTGGCGGAGAGCCCGAAGACCCCAACGTATTCGGATGCTGCGCCAAACCCGAAGATATGCTGCCGCTGTTTCCTCCGCATCCCGAGGGATTCCGAACTTGAATGCCCTGCAACAACCCAATACCAGCCGGCATGCCCCACAGTTGGAACATCACTTAACTGCCTCTCTGGGAATTGCCATTCACCCTGTCACCAGCGCAACACATGTCCCAAGCAGCGAGTCAGGAGCCTCCCCTGCACCAAATAGAACTTCCAGCCTCCAAGTGATTCTGAGTCAATCTTTAATCAGCACTGCTGGCTCCCTCAAGCTCACAGTCACCACAAGTGTTACCACAGATAAGAAAGGCTCAGAAGTGACACTCTGTCCCACGCTCTCCAGCAAACCCCTTTCCTTCTCCTCTTTTTTTTTTTAAGGTTATTATGCTGGAAAAGGAAAGTTCCACAGGAAACAAAGGATAAGACAGTGAAGACTCAAGCCACACGCAAAGCTCAACTGGGGACCAGCTGACCAACTGTCTCAGGAGCAAAGCACTCAAAACCAGAGGCTGAAAAGTGTCTCCATCCACCTGCTAAAGATAGAAAATACTAAGCAGCTGGATTGGATGCCAAGAGAGAGAGGTCTCAGCTCAGTTTTCTTTCTCTATCTCCACCTGCTGGTTGACGGAGACAACTATCCCACAGGTTCTGGTATAGTGGGAAGCTACATAATGGAAGTTTTGTTTTGATTCTATTCTTTTTCCATATTAGGAATCCTTTGTGTTTATCCCATGCATGCTTGAATTTTGTTGTCGTTCTTGTCTCCACCACCTCCCACAGTACTTCCTGCCATTACTCCTAAGTATATTCAGGAGCAACACAAGGAAACATGCCTTCATAGTGTATTCAAGGAACACATTCCCAGTGGAGATGGCGGAAGTAAAAACAATTAGCTGAGTACAAGAAAACAGTTAAGCATGAAGGATCGTTAGCTATAGGAAAGCAAGGATAAAACTGGAAATCAAGTAGGGTCTGTGGTATTGCAATATAAAATGGGAAATGGGTAGACAAGACAGGCCTTGGGGTTTTTATCGACAGCAGTCATGTTGTCTTCACAACCATTTCAGTAAAATTCTGAAGCTGCCCAGTACTTTCATCCAGGATGAAGACCTTATTTAAGTTTGGCAGCAGATCCATGACCTAGAGACATACCTGCAGAGCCATCAAATCCAGAGACGAACGCACGCCTGCAGTCACAGGGAGCGATGTATTCACTCTGCAAGACAAGACCTCACTAAGTGAATTCAGAAGGGCAACAGCACGCACCCAAGATTTGCTCAGTTTTCTCCAGTACAAAATCTGTTTGTTAGACAACCATAGTAGGGAAAGCACAGGATTCCACTAAAGACACTGACCTTCCTCATTCTGTAACTGCATGTTGCGTGCTTAAATTTATAAAATACTAGCATTTACACACCCAAGTGTGCACTTAAGCACATAAACAGCAGAAAGTGTAACCAACTAACGTTTTATAATTATACACTAAAGAGACTTACCATGTAAATGTAAGGCCGGGGCAGAGGTGGGTCCAACATTTACATGCTTAACTTATGGAATACCATGAATTACGTAATAAAAGTCACATTTAGGTGCTAATATGTATGCCAGCCTGTAGTCAAACTTGCGCTAGTATTTGATAAAGGTATTTATACAAATAGGATCATAGCCCGCGTAAAGTAGGCACCTAAATTGTGACATTCAGGTATACAGCGGCCTCCTAAGTGCCAGTACTTACCATGAATACAAGGAACAATAATTTACAAACAGCTATTTTTTTAAGTCTCCCAGAAGCCTTTAAGTTACTGAATTGTTTAGTTCAGGATCTACTTGCATTCACTTGAACTCACACCTTTTCACAAAGAATTAAGGCCTTCAGTTCAACACAAACATTTTATTGCCAGACACTGCGTGCACCCCAAGCCAAAAAGGAGGCAAAAGTAAGGCTGCCAACTGGATCCAGATTCACAGGACAAGGTTGAACTAGTCCTGGGTTTACCCATTTTCATCCTGAGACTTGTAGTCTTGTAGTTCTGCTTCCCTCATTGCATTTCCTAAGGAAAGCAAGACTACAATCCCAGCATGCAGTGGGGTAAACCCAGGACTGGATCAACCCTGTCCTGCGAATCTGGATCTAGTTGGCAGCCTTAGTCAAGAGTACAACCCTAATCATCATACTGGGCAGACCAGATGGGCCACTTCAGTCCTAATGTACTGCTATCTACTAAATTGCTATACTACTACTACTTAACATTTCTAGAGCGCTACTAGGGTTACGCAGCGCTGTACAAATTAACAAAGAGAGACAGTCCCTGCTCAAAGAGCTTACAATCTAATAGACAAGAGTGAGACAAATATAGGACAATCAAGCCATTGTGACATCACTGATGAGGTTGGCTCTTAGGCATTGGTGGAATGAGGCATTATGACATCACAATCTCAGCTCTGGTTAAATCACTGCTATATGTAATACTACTACTACTACTTAACATTTCTAGAGCGCTACTAGGGTTACGCAGCGCTGTACAATTTAACAAAGAGAGACAGTCCCTGCTCAAAGAGCTTACAATCTAATAGATAAGAGTGAGACAAATATAGGACAATCAAGCCATTGTGACATCACTGATGAGGTTGGCTCTTAGGCATTGGTGGAATGAGGCATTATGACATCACAATCTCAGCTCTGGTTAAATCACTGCTATATGTAATACTACTACTACTACTTAACATTTCTAGAGCGCTACTAGGGTTACGCAGCGCTGTACAAAATACTAAAAGACAGACTTCATACATATGAAATCCAAACACATATATACTTAAAAAATGTCTAGAAAAAATGTCAACAGCTTATCTTTTTAGCTTAGTCTAACCCAGGGGTTCTCAATCCAATCAGGTTTTCAGGATTTCCACACTGAACTTGCATAGAATGAAGGTAGTAAATGCAAATTTCTCTCATGCATATTCATTGTGGATTTCCTGAAAACCCGACTGGCTAGGTATGTCCCAAGGAGTAGGTTGAGAACCACAGACTAATCTAATGACACCATAAATGCATGCCAATAACAGTCTGAAAGGGAAAAGGCAGGGGAGAAAGGTGGTGATCTGAAGGTGATAAAGTAGTAGAATTTTATGGCATATATTGTGACAGGAAACCCAATCTTATAAGACTTTTTCTGCTAGTTGCAAAGAATGTGATCATTAAGCATTAGTTCCGGGATTGCTTTAAAGCTCCCTTTCAGTATTCTGAATACAAGACATTGATGCAGCTTTCAGCTCTGGTGCTGAAAAGCAGAGAGCCTAGAAAGCTGTCACCTTGGTTGCCTCGGGTGCAATGTTTCCAAATAGGTTAACTTTGTGTAGATCACCTAAGCCACGGACATGTGGAGTTTGATCTTAACCTCTGAAAATAAACCACTAACACTCGTGTCTCTGGAGGGCTCACAATCGAAGTTTGTACATGAGGCAATGGAGGGTCAAGTGACTTGCCCAAGATCACAAGGAGCACCAGTGGATTTGAACTGGGCACCTCTGGACGTCAAGATCAATGCTCTAACCACTACCATTATTATTTATCCCTATCTAGCCAGATGTGCCAATACATCTCTCTCTCTATCATGTTTCCTTGGTATTTAAAAATCTTCTCCCTCTCCACCCAATTCACAAAATAAATCACTTGGAATGGACACCCCTATGATCAGTGCTGTTCTAGGGGAGGGTGGGGGGGTTCTTATACCTATGTTCAGTTTCCGTGCATCTAGTTTTCTATTGTTTAGCATGAGGATGTCCCAAGTGATTACAACCTCTTCATTCTCATAATTCTTTTAGGAGTTGTGATCCCAGTTCTTTTCTGATACAGCAATGTTGTAAAGTTTCCAATGGAAGACACATGCCAGCTTGTTATGCCTTTCTATACAGACGTTTTCTGTAGTTCTTCCTTACATAATCTAATCTGTTGTACCAGCCTTTTTTTATGCTTGCTGTAAAACCATCTCATCCATAATCTGCAGTCCTAGGCTGCAACTATCAACTTGCTTATCCCTAGGTTTCAATTCCCCTCTCCTTAACCATTCAAGTGTCTGAGGGCCAGATGCACTAAACTTAACAAGCCAGCAACATGGTTTTTAAACTGGTTCTAGCCAGTTTAGCGTGCAAGTAGTAAACCGGGACATGCACAAACGGGTTCCCCGAGCCATTTTCCTGTCACGGTAGCAGCTAAAGAAAACGGAATGCAAATGATCTAGAGGTTATTATAATGAGCTAATTAGCAGATGCACAGCCGTTTTCCGACTCCATGCACCATGAAAAACCTAACGGGAGGTCTGCTGAGCGGGACTATGCAGAGGAGGACGCCCATCACAAAAGCTGAAGGAAAAAACATCCGTGCTCCTTAGGGACGTCCTTTTTTTTTTTTTTTGAGTAAAGGACGTCCAAGTGCCTAACACTTGGATGTCCTTCACTCAAAAAAAAAAAAGAACATCCCTGATGAGCACCTGGACGTTTTCCTTCAGCTTTTGTGATGGGCGTCCTTCTAAAACATGTTTTTCTTATGTGCCTGAAATGACCACAGCCATAGAGGTTCTCTCAACATTCTCTGTCCCCTCCAAGGCTGTTGTCAGCTTGCGCCCCCCCCCCCCCAAGGATCGGGACATGCTAGGACGTCCGAATCAAAACTATTTGGACGTCCCTCCCTCCAGGTCTCTCTCAGCCAATCACGGCACAATTAGCTGATACCGGTGACAGCTAAACGCGCTGCGATTGGCTGAGAGACCTGGAGGGAGGGACATCCAAATAGTTTTGATTTGGATGTCCTTGCTTGTCCCGATCCTTGGTGGGGGAGGGGGGGGGGGAGGCGCAAGCTGAAAACAACCTTGGAGGAGAATGTTGAGAGAACCTCCATGGCTGTGGTCATTTCAGGCACGTAAGAAAAACATGTCTTAGAAGGACGCCCATCACAAAAGCTGAAGGAAAACGTCCAGGTGCTCGTCAGGGACGTCCTTTTTTTTGTTGAAGGACCTCTTTGGCATGCGCAGAGCAGCCAGCATAACGATTGGCTGCTCTGCGCATGCTCAGCTGGCCGACTGGCTTCCCCTCCTTAGGAAGGAAACTGCGTGCAAATGAGCTAACAGCGAGCAGCTCATTTGCATGCAATTTCTATCATGTATGCCCTTTCCTTAACGATTCGCTAAGGGATCAGTAAGGAAAGGGCTCTTTACATGGGATTAGTGCATCTGGACCTGAGTATGGCCCAGATGCACAAAACCTAACGAGCCCACAACTTGCGTTTTAAACTGGTTCCAGCCAGTTTAAAACGCAAGTAGTTCACCCCGGGCATGCACTAAGGGCATTTTCCCTGCCACGGTAGCAGGCAACGAAAACGGAATGCAAATGATTGAAAAGCTATTATAATGAGCTGCACTACCGTTGCAGCCCATTATAATGAGATGCACTACCGTTTTTCCGATTCCCTTACCGTAGGAACCCTAACGAGATGTCTGACCTCTTGTTAGGGCTCCTGTGAGGGAATCGGAAAGGAAAAGGGCCCCCAAAAAAGGTAAAAAAAAAAAAAAAATCAGGGCGCGCATGTGAGGGGCGTCCTTTAAGGACGTACTCTCCCTGCGCTTCTGAGAGACGTCTTTTTTTTCCCATTTTTTTTTTAGCTCTGCCGGCGCTGGTGTTTTTTCCCCCCTTCTATTTTGTCTTCGCCGCCCCTCCACAGCAAAACTTTTATGTTTTCCTGGTTGCCGGAGAATCGGGACGTCCCTTTAGATTAGGCTCCTCTTCCTGGTCTCTTCAGCCAATCAGAACGCGTTTCGCTGACAACAGCCAGCTAAGCCCGCTTTGATTGGCTGAAGAGACCAGGAAGAGGAGCCTAATCAAAAGGGACGTCCCGATTCTCCGACTCAGGTACCGAAGAACTAGAGAATGCAAGTGAGCTACAACGAGTAGCTCATTTGCATTCCCTATCGTTGATGCATTCCCGTTCCCTACCGATTCGCTATAGAATCGGTAGGGAACGGGAATTACCAATGTCTTTAATGCATCTGGGCCTTTGAGCCACATATGGTTCCTAGAGTTAACACTTTATTTCCCACTATAGTAAGAAACTGCTGAACAGATAATCACCGTACTTAGTACACAATGCCAAGAGGCAGCATTCACTGAATATAGCAATTATCTGAACTCTTATGTCCAGGGGTGGTCACTACAGAGAACCAAAACACAGTTCATTTTCCCACTGGTAATTTCCAAAGAAGCAATATGCCAACATGGAAAACATATTATTTATTATATAGATAACAATTAGTGAAATAGCAAGCAAACACACAATAAATACTATAGGATTACAAAAAAAAGAGGGCAATGCATTAATTTTTCTTTCCAGATCACCCAGATAGGATCTTAGAAAGTGCTGGGGAGGAGCCGGCTGTCCTGGTACATGTGGGTTCCAATGACATAGGAAAAGGTGGGACGGAGATTCTGGAAGCCAAATTTAGGCTCTTAAGTAGAAAGTAGAAGTCCAGATCCTCCGGGGTAGCATTTTCAGAAATGCTCCCCATTCCATGAGAAGGACCCAAGAGGCAGGCAGAGCTCCGGAGTCTCAATGCATGGATGAGGCAATGGTGCAGAGGGGAGAGTTTTAGGTTTGTTAGGTACTGGGCAACATTCTAGGGAAGGCGGAGCCTATTCCGAAAGGATGGGCTCCACCTTAACCAGGGTGGGACCAGGCTGTTGCTATCGGCATTTAAAAAGGAAATAGAGATACAAAATAATTAAAACAAGCTAATATATATTACATACAAAACAGAAAAAAAAAAAACTTTTAAATGTGTTCTAAACTGAAAATAGTGAGTGCAAGACTTCAAAAGACAACAGAAGCTGGTTCTACAGGCTAACTAGCCGATGAAAGCTTGTTTTTTTTTTCTTTTAATTATATTGTAGATGGATTGTGGTTGCCGCATTTTCATGGTGAAGTTTATGTAGTCAATCAATTTCGAGTTTACTTTGTACATTTCAGAACAATTTATTATCTAGTAGTGTGGGATGCTATCAAAGTCTCTCTTACAATCAATCCATGCTACATTGAGATTTCTACTTTTCCTACCACTAGCCATAATGGCTATATTCATCAACAGCTGGTCCTTTGTTCCATATGCTCCTCTCTTACTGTCTTGTCTACTCTACTGCCGTGATCATACACTCTGTCGATATCTATTGCAGTGAGCAACTTATAGCCTGGTTTGTTTTGTGGCATTTGATGTTAAAGATAAGAATCAATTTACGTACACATTACAACTAGCCTGTCTCACCAACGTTCCATCCTTCCGTGCATTTATCTTTCTACCTTCAAAGGAGCAGCATGACTAGAACTTCCTTATGCTGAATGTTTTTCCCATGTGTATAACTGTGGGGTCCTGCGATATGGCTGGCACAGTTTAGAGCTCGGTATATTGCAGATTCTCTACTTTTTGAGATTTGTTACAAGCTTGCTGTTCAGTAATTTTTGTTTCAGACTGGGAGATCAGCAAAAGGTAGTATGGATATGGCGTTAGGAATTTACCCCTGGACTCTATATACGGTGCCCAAAGTTGCGTGCTGAAATTTAGGTACGTGTGCACAACTTAATTAACGAACCCTTAACTAGCAATAATTGGAGGCTATCAATTACTGCAGTTAACTGGCATCAATCAGGATTTGCACGAACAACTGGCTGTGTGCTATTCTATAAGGCCTAGCACCTAACTCTCATAGCGTATATCTGAAAAGGGGGCATGTCAGAGTCATTCTAAAAAGTTGCACACACAATTACAAAATACTGCCTTATCACACCTAACTTGAGATATAGCAGAATTGGAAAAGGTGCAGCGAAGGGCGACGAAAATGATAGCGGGGATGGGACGACTTCCTACTACTACTACTACTACTATTTAGCATTTCTATAGCGCTACAAGGCATACGCAGCGCTGCACAAACATAGAAGAAAGACAGTCCCTGCTCAAAGAGCTTACAATCCCTATGAAGAAAGACTAAGGAGGCTAGGGCTTTTCAGCTTGGAGAAGAGACGGCTGAGGGGAGACATGATAGAGGTATATAAAATAATGAGTGGCGTGGAACAGGTGGATGTGAAGCGTGTGTTTACGCTTTCCAAAAATACTAGGACTAGGGGGCATGCGATGAAACTACAGTGTAATAAATTTAAAACAAAGCGGAGAAAAAAGTTTCTTCAACCAACGCATAGTTAAGCTCTGGAATTCGTTGCCGGAGGACGTGGTGATGGCGGTTAGCTTGGCAGAGTTTAAAAAGGGGTTAGACGGTTTCCTAAAGGACAAGTCCATAAACCGCTACTAAATGGACTTGGGAAAAATCCACAATTTCAGGAATAACATGTATAGAATGTTTGTACGTTTGGGAAGCTTGCCAGGTGCCCTTGGCCTGGACTGGCCGCTGTCAGGGACAGGATGCTGGGCTCGATGGACCTTTGGTCTTTTCCCAGAGTGGCATTACTTATGTACTTATGGCATTTAAACCAGGTTTTAGTAGGTGTAAGTCCAGAGGCATGGGATCCGCACTAAACTAAATCCTGAATAAACAAATGTAAAGCCAAGTATCAGTAGGAGTCAGAATAAGATGTTTGGTGTACCAACTCCACAGCCGTGCATTTCTATTGGAATATTTTTATCATAGGTCTTCTAGATTCCAGCATCAGAAAAACAAAAAGTGGCAACGAGTACCAACAGCATGCTATTACCTAACTTATATAAAACTTACAAGATACCATTGGTGAAAAACCTGCTCACTACGTCATTCCTCTGGGCATGGCCCTTGGAATGAAGGGGCTTCAGATTCCATGACAGGCTTGCGATACTTGGCTATTTCTCTGTAATCTCTTAGTTTATCCATCAGATTTTTCTTTGCTGTCTTGGGGCTCCTTTGTTCTCCTATATTTTACAGCCAATTTTAAATCAGTGATGCTTAAGAACCCTCTAATACATAACCAGATAAAGATATCCAGTTACTTTAGAACAGCTGCAAACCCGATCGGACTTGCCTGATTAACTCTAACCAGATGATACAGATACTCAAGCGCTACCCAACTGAAGTCAAATTACCCCCCTGGATACCTCCTGCACCATCTCTTTGGTAGTATCTAAATTTTGTCCCCATTACCATTTTACACTGTAATATGTGCATGCCATCTATAAAACTTGCCAAACACAGAGAATAATCAATCTAATTTTCTTTAACTGCATTATATCTGGTAACTATGACAATGAAAACAAACATCAAAATGCAATCTGCCAGTTATAACACATCTAATTGACCTCTTTTTCTAGCTGCAATATATCTGATGCTACTTTACTGATCGCTATTGCAAAACATATATTAAAATATATGTTATTGAATATTCATTTTTAAATATTCTGCCTTTTTTCTCTCCCCTTGCCTTGCCCCATCCTGATTAATAAACTCATATTCCCCACTAAGCTCTGCTCCTCTGACGCTGAGCCTTAAAGGTCATACAAGCACAGGATGAAGACCCTCCAGCAGTGCACCTAAAAATCACAGGCTTGCAGTGTTGTATAGTAACTAAGTAAATGCAACAAGTTACTGTACTTAAGTAAAGGTTTTGTTACATTTACTTATAAAGAAGTACAGGATAGTATTTATTACTTTTACCGGAATAATAATTCTGCCAATTTTTACTACTTTTACTCAGATACATTTGATGCACAGTTAAAAGTAAAAGCAGAAGCGAGACGTAAATGATTCCTCAGCAAACCAAATGAAAAAGCAAAACCAGGAACAGGATTTTGCTATCGTAAATCTCATCACACAGTGAATCATCTCATCTTAAATGTCGCTGTTCAGTGAATACAGCCTATAATAACAGTAAAGTTGCCTGTGTTTGTTGAACTGGGTACTAGTCTCCAACCAAACAGAAGAGAGATGAGTTTAAAGCTCAGATGAAGCTGAACCTGGTTGAGGTCCTTGGTGAACAGACATATGTCTCTGTCACAACAGAGTATTGGTTATCCCATGGAAAATATGACTTTGGGGTGACTGTCCTCTGGATCGATAACCTTTAGAGAGAGAAAGTCTGCTTATCTGGCCTTAAGACTGAAGGGTTCCCATACATTTGACATTCTTGTATCAGATATTCAAACAGGGTTTGCCATCAGATGAAAAATTGTTAGAACAGTGATTTCGACTTTGTGAAAACTTTCTTTGTGACTGAACAGCATGACGACGATAACGAAGATAAAGATGAAGATGAAAGTGATGAGTTTTACAACACTACTTCTAAGGTATGATAATGACAATAATGATGAAAAAGTACTCTGCTATACGGAAGTCAGGTGTTTCAGAGATTCCCTTGATCAAAACCTGCAGACCAAGTCAGAAGACATCAGTAATAACCTGATATGAAGGAATCAGATTGGATTGAACACTGTAGGAGTATTTCCCTGTGTGTCTCACCTTGCTGGTCTTGGCCTATACAAGCCTATGACATCCTGTTTCAACAAGATGGTTGCATCCACCCTTGACCCGCACATCTCTGTGTCAGCAAGAAACAGCTTTGCAGCTTGTGGAAAATTACAGCAGAAGCTCAATACCAAGGACATGCTGTGGGCAAACCAGGCCCCCTTATCTCCCTGACAGGCTGGCTCCAGCAAGGTGGGTGAGAAACAGAAAATGCATACCAAAATGTAACAACTTGAAGGTCAAGAACAACGGACGGTTCTTGCCATGCAGTGAGACGAGAAAGATCCAGATTGGTTCCTGCAGCCACCGGACCAAGAGGTACTGGGAAGAGCGGGAACAAGAAAGAGTTAGTTGGAAGCCTTGGAAGAAGGTGGAGGAAAAGAAGACCAGTGAGACCTAATAAGGTCCACCAACTGATGAACTGTGTATCTGGAGGAAAGTATCGTGGTTCAGCTGTACCTGCACTGAGTGACCTGTGCCCTCCTTGTCTGCTGCAGAGTTCCAGTCCTAGCTCTGACTAAGACTCGCTGCCATATCAGCTTGAGTCTGTGAGGTGTCCCGTGCATTCCCGGAAGACAACCCTGAGGTCAGCTTGGTGAGAGACACGGTGATCTATTGCCTATTAGTCTGGGTTTAGTTAGTGGTATTTACCTGAGCAGAAGGCTGGTGCCGTCATACTTGTGATCAGGAGGAGCTGCTAATAACTGTACTACCTCGTAACATAGTGTGACTTATCAGTGGTGTAATATTATCTGGTAACCAGTAAGAATTAGTGTTTAGTAGTGTGACGTATGAGAGTAATTTTTATCGGCCAGTAATTTTGTATTCAGCCAAAGCTTTGCAGAGTGTCTATATTTTGTATACATTACCTATATTTTCTTACCTGATATACCATAATAAATCTAATATATATATCAGCCTGCGTTCTCAGCTGCAGTTCTTTCTAACGGAAGTATTTGGCTAGGTTCCAAGGTTCCCACCCCTAGACCTAGTACAGGATTATTTGCTTGCAGATAGTTCTGCTTGGGGAACCTGGACACAGGTAATTTATTATCTGCGATTATCCTACAACACTTCCTGGTAGTGCAGTTGCTGAACACCTTTGTTTGAGTGATAGTCATTTTCAATAGATTGTTGGGATAAAAATGTTAACAATAGTTGCATTCATTGTAATTGTGGTACTTTTACTTTTTACTCAAAAAATATTATATTAGGCCAGGGGTCGGCAACTCCGGTCCTCGAGAGCCGCAGGCAGGTCAGGTGTTCAGGATATCCACAATGAATATGCAGGAGATAGATTTGCATACCATGGAGGCAGTGTATGCAAATCAAGTTCATGCATATTCATTGTGGATATCCTGAAAACCTGACCTGCCTGTGGCTCTCGAGGACTGGAATTGCCTACCTCTGCACTAGGCTACTCCTCCACTGGCAACATTCCATGTGGAGGCAATGCGGCCGCGCAGGCTTCTGTTTCTGTGAGTCTGACGTCCTGCACGTACGTGCAGGACGTCAGACTCACAGAAACAGAAGCCTGCGCGGCCGCGTTGCTGATCTGCAAGGGTAGGCTTCTATGTGGAATGTTGCTAGTGGAATAGCAACATTAACATTCCATGTAGAATCTCCAATAGTAGCAACAGACTCTCAATAGTAGCAACATTCCATGTAGAATCTCCAATAGTAGCAACAGAATCTCCAACAGTAGCTAACATTCCATGTTCCACTGCACTAACCACTAGGCCAGGGGTAGGCAACTCCGGTCCTCGAGAGCCGCAGGCAGGTCAGGTTTTCAGGATATCCACATTGAATATGCAGGAGATAGATTTGCATACCATGGAGGCAGTGCTTGCAAATCTATCTCCTGCATATTCATTGTGGATATCCTGAAAACCTGACCTGCCTGCGGCTCTTGAGGACCAGAGTTGCCTACCCCTGTATTAGGCAATAACTTTTTTACTTTCACCTAAGTACATTTTTTTTAATGTGTTCTTCACTGTACTTGTACTTAAGTATCAAAATATACATTTATTTTTACTTTTACTTAAGTATTTGTAATCCTATTACTATGTAAGCCGCACTGAGCCTGCCATAAGCGGGAAAGCGCGGGGTACAGATGTAACAAACAAATAAATAAATACATTTTGAACAACACTGCATGGCTTGGCATTCAGGAAATCCACAGCTCTCACATGTTGTAACATGATAACCCTTAGAGCAGCCATGGTTATAATCCCAAAACCAAGGAGCATGGGGGATCACTGATGTTCTGAACAACGTCACCTGATTTAGATTATCACAAAACTTAGTATTAAGACAAGGAAGTTTCCCTCCAAAACTAGCTCCAAGTATGTGTACAGAAGTGGTATAGGCACTTTACACCTGGCTGGGGTGCCTCTAGGATCAGGTTTGGGAACCACTGAGATAACCTTTCACTTTTCTGCCAAGGCCACCAACAGCAGGGGTCAAACACTGCCAAAACTGTGGTGCTGGTTTCAGTGACATGGAAAATGAATATAGGCTGGCAACCTATTTCATAAAGGCTGTAAAAACATTAAATAATGGTAACAAGTTTCAGACACTAGCCATCTATAGTAAACACATAGTAGATGACGGCAGAAAAAGACCTGCACGGTCCATCCAGTCTGCCCAAGAAGATAAATTCATGTGTGCTACTTTTTTATTTGTACTGTCCTCTTCAGTGCACAGACCGTATAAGTCTGGCCAGCCCTATCCCCGCCTCCCAAACACCAACCCCGCCTCCCAACTACCAGCTCTGGCACAGACCCTATAAGTCTGCCCAGCACTATCCTTGCCTCCCAACCACCAGTCCCGCCTCCCACCACCAGCTCTGGCACAGAACGTATAAGTCTGCCCAGCACTATCCCTGCCTCCCACCACCGGCTCTGGCACAGATCGTATAAGTCTGCCCAGCACTATCCCCACCGCCCAACCACCATCTCTGGCACAGACCCTATAAGTCTCCCCAGCACTATCCCTGCCTCCCAACTACCAGTCCCGCCTCCCACCACCAGCTCTGGCACAGACCGTATAAGTCTGCCCAGCACTATCCCTGCCTCCCATCTATGCTGGATTAATACTGGCTACGACTGTACCAATTATCCTGCCCCAAATCTTTCCCTCCAAACACAAAACATGGAATGGTAAGCTACCTTGCTGAATGTCAATTTGCACCCTCTGAACCTGCAAAACTTGAATATGAAGCCCCTACGTTACCTGGTGAGCATCTCCGGAAGGGACAATGTAAGCCTGAATTGATTCTCGGACATATTTGGAGTTTCTCATCGTCTGTCTCAGCTGAGCAAGCAGTTCGGTGGTGATTTTGGGAGTCATGTTCTTAGAAAAAAAAAAGGAAAAAAAGAGAAAGATGAATATTTAATATCCATTTTCCATTACACCAAGTATGCGTTGGATAAACATAAAGAAATCCTGTGCAGAAGGAATGGATCCTCAGAAGCTTAGCCGAGATTGGGAGGCGGGGCTGGTGTTTGGGTGGTGGGGCTAGTTCTGGGCAAGACTTCTACGGTCTGTGTCCTGAAAATGGGGCTAGTTCTGGGCAAGACTTCTACAGTCTGTGCCCTGAAAATGGCAGATACAAATCAAGGTAAGGTATACACAAGAAGTAGCACATATGAGTTTATCTTGTTGGGCAGACTAGATGGACCGTGCAGGTCTTTTTCTGCCGTCATCTACTATGTTACTATGTTACCTCCTACTGCAACCCATGTCTCTCTACCTCAAGTAGTTCTTTGAAGTTCTTAATATAGTATTTTGTAAACTGCAGTGGTTCAAATGATAAGCCCCACAGTTAGAACTTATAAAGGACAAAACTGCCATTAATTTCTGTAAAAATGCCACCCAGTTTCACTTATCCCAATAAAAGGCCAAACACAAGGCCTTATCAATTATGAAGAAGGTGGTGACAAAAGGCCTCACGAGGCATACCCGAAAACCTCTATAGCAAAATGCCAGAGTTGCAAACCAGTCATCATTGGTCTTTAAAAAAAACCTCCACCTATCACATAACAATATTGGAAAACGTGAAAACTGTAATAGACCTGAACAGGAATTCAAGCACAAAATCACAATACAAAACTATGCAAAATAATACAAAAAGAATCACTTATATGGCAATCCAAAATTCAACATCTGCATAGAACCGCAAGAAAAAACCCTATGCAATGTTTTGCATAGCAATTTTGTGCTTGAATTCCTGTTTTCACTTTTTCCAATCCTATATAATAGTTTGTACCTCCAACGTTCCATCGCTGTCTGCCTGCTTGGGTTCGTAACATCTCATGACGTCAGCCAGCCTCCAGCATTCCATTCCCCCTCACTGCCCCGCCCTCGTGTCAAAACGTAATGATGTCAGAGGGCGCAACAGTGAGAGGGAAGGGAACGCTGGAGGCAAGCTGACGTCAGGATGTTACCAACGTAAGGGAAACCAGGCCAGCCAGAAAACGATGAGGTACAAAGGAAGAGAGAATCGCAACACATCGAGGGGAGGGCAGGGCACAGCACAATCGATGGACATGGATGGGATGGGAGGAGAGGACAGGAGAGAAGAGAATCGCTGGACATGGAGGGGAGGGGAGGGCACAGCACAGCACAATCAATGGACATGGATGGGATGGGAGGACAGGAGAGAAGAGAACCGCGGGACACAGGTGGGAGGGCAGGGAAGAATCGCTGGACATGGAGGGGAGGGCAGGGGAGAGACAAAAAAAATCGCTTATAAGAGAGCCTTCCTAGGGCCCGTTTCATTGTTGAGGAACCGGGCTGGGTTCCACTAGTATTGTTATAATATAGGTGGACTTTTTTTTTTTTTTTTTCCAAGACCAATGATGGCTGGTTTGTAGCTCTGGCATTTTACTATAGAGCTTTTTAAGTGTACTGTGGTCTTTTCTCTCCACCTTTTTGATAATATTATAAGGCCTTGGGTTTGGTCTTTCATCGGGGTAAGTAAAACTGGGTGGCATTTTTACAGCAATTAATGGTGTGAGTTTCTTTCGTGAATTTCTGGCATTAGTGTTTTTTATATTTTGAAGGACATAAGTATGACAGATCATACATGGAACTCCATCCATGCATGTTACTCAAATGCTGGTCCAGTCCAGCAGAATTCAACTTTGCAAAGCTGGATGCTCAAGAATGAAGCCAAATCTGTCAGTGACATCTACTTCTACTAGGTCTCAACTAGTCTAAAATGTTAAGGAACGGTACAAAGAAAGACAACTCCAAAACAAACACACTACACCTTCTGTCTCTGGGTAACAACCGACCAAAAAGTTTTTTGCATCCTTACTAGATACCGACCAAATTTACCTGCCCGAAATCCACGTTTGGCTTTATTTTGGGTTCAGCCAAAAATGCCTGTACATTTTCAGCTGGTACCAGAACTATATACACAGCCCTCACAACGACAATGCCTCTTTCCAACCAAAAAGATTCCCCCAGCGGCAGTCCCCTCCTGGGCTTACCTTGTCGTTGGTGGGTAGTTGGTGGAGCGTCCCCCACTGGCTCCTGCGCACATCTGGGTCCAGATCAATATGGCTTCCAGAACTTCCAGTGGCAAAGACTGCTGCTGGAGGTCCTGGCAGCCATTTTGAAATTGGAACCAGAAGGGCAGGGGCAACTGACTGCTCTTGCACGTGCCGGTTCAAATCTCACAATGGCTGCTGGGACCTCCAGCAGCAGTCTCGGAAGCCATTCTGACCTAGAGCGGACTGTGTTCAGGAGTGAGTGGGAATGCTTCTACATCCAATACCCCCCAATGACAAGGTAGGCCCAAGAGGGGGTTGCCGCCATGGAGCTGTGTTCAGAAGGCAGTTGCTGCAGGGGGTGGATCCAAAAGGGGGCTCTTTTTGGTTGGGTGGGGGAGCGGGGTCTCTTTGGGGTAGGCCAGTTTCTTTTCAGCTTCAGTTTTTCCTGAAACTGAGCGGCCAATTTCAATCGTAGATTTGGTTCTGGCAGAAACCAAAAATCCTGTTTTCGGTCAGGCTCTAGTCTTTACAAAGGTTAAGACCAAAAGCCGAGTAGTCTGTGGCTCAAAACACACTGAAAAAAAAAAAAAAACTTTGCTTTATTTTCGATTGCTGTCCGTATTTGATCCACTATTGGATGAAAATTTCTTCTCACATTAACCACTCAGAGTGCACAATGCACACTGCCTGAAACTCCATAACGTCGCATCTCTGAAATTACAGTAGCAGTTGATTTGATTTAATTTGGAGAGTGCATTTTTTAAAGTCCACACTGGGCAATGAAATAACACAGCAGTGCTATTCAGAAACCAAACAAAACACTGAAAGATACAGCAATAGTCCAAAATGATGGGTACCCTATTACACTACCTGTATATAAAAAGATACCAAGTCACACACATTCAGAGACTGGACCGGTCTCCCTTCCCTATGATCTACTACTACTACTGAACATTTGACATAGACAGTCCCTGCTCAAAGAGCTTACAATCTAGGCAAAAAAACAGACAGACAAGACATTACGGGCAAGGGAATTACAGGTTAAAGAGGAACAAGGGAGGAGGAGGGCACTGAGTAGCGGTTAGGAGCCAAAGGCAGCAGTGAAAAGGTGAGCCTTCAGCATAGATTTAAAAACAGGTAGAGATGGAGCTAGAGGTATGGGCTCAGGAACACGGTTCCAGACATAAGGTGCAGCAAGAATAAAGGAACGAAGTCTGGAGTTAGCGGTGGAGTAGGAGGAGGACGACAAGAGAGACTTGCTCAGAGAGCGGAGTGTAGGGAGAAATGAGAGAGGAGAGGTAATGAGGGGTCATAGAGTGGATGCATTTAAAGGTCAGTAAGACCATCTCTCCCATTCTCCCCCTTGTCTATGATAGCACCCCCCTCCCCCACCCGCTGGTCAAGCTCATACCTGAGGTCACCCACTAAGAATCCCACAGCTTTCCTTCTCCGGTGCCCCGTCCCCTATGATACCCACAACTTCACTCCCTCTGCATCCCGCAATGCCGGAAACAGGATGTTGAGCCACAGGAGAGCAAGCGCAGCATCGATGCAGTAACGTGCAGTACAAGTATGTGCAAGAAGGAGCTGAGGGCGGGCAGGTGGGACTGCGATGCCGGGCCCCCCTTGGCGGCCCGGGGAATTTTGCCCCCCCCCCCCCCCCTTGGCAGCCCTGTTACAAATAGCTCTGTGAAGATGCGCTTTTGTACTCTCCATTTTCACGATAGAAAAAAGATACAAGCCACTATCCATTGCGACGAAGTAGGGTTCGGGTAAAACATGGATCCTGTGGGAACCCCCCCCCCCCCCCTTGTTTGGGTACCAGGACTACTGTGCTGTCATTCCTTGACTTGTGCACCCTCAGACGCGACAGACTGGCAGCGCAAAGATTTTTGAGGCTGTGCGGTTTCGATCTGCGGGGTCCTCAGGATCCATGTTTTACCCGAACCCGACAAAGTACGTTTTGTGACTGGTTGAGGCAGATGCCGCTCCCGTAGAGAAAGAAATAACTGAGATGGGTGGCCTGGGCACGTTGTGCGAGTTTAAATAAATCGTGCAGCCAGATTGCTACCAAGGGGGTTGGATGAACAGGAGCTGATGGGATCCTTTTACAAAGCTGCAATAGGGGGCCTGCGTTGGCGTGTGTTTTTGAAGTGCGCCGAAGCCCCCCTTTTACTGAAGCGGGTAAAAGGCATGTTGTTTTTTTTTAAGAAATGAAGAACTTGCCACGTGCCCATTTTGGGTGGGACCACTTAACGCTACCCATTGAGGTGGCGGTAAGGGCTCCCGCGCTAACCCTGGTACACAGCGGCAATTGGGCAGTGCTGGAAATGACGTGCATTAGGGGTGGGAACTATCACCGGGCATGGTACAGGCATTTTTGACTGAAGCCAAAATAAGGCCAAACATGGATTTCGGACAGGTTTGGTCAGTATCTAGTAAGGATGCAAAAAACCTTTTGGTGGGTTGTTACCCAGAGACAAAGTGTAGTAGTATGTTTGTTTTGGAGTTGTCTTTCTTTGTACTGTTCCTTAACACTTTTGACTGGTTGAGACCTAGTAGAAGTGGATGTCACTGACAGATTTGGCTTCATTCTTGAGCATCCAGCTTTGCAATGTTGAATTCTGCTGGACTGGACCAACATTGGAGTGGAGCAGTGGCCTAGTGGTTAGGGTGGTGGACTTTGGTCCTGGGGAACTGAGTTTGATTCCCGGCACAGGCAGCTCCTTGTGACTCTGGGCAAGTCACTTAACCCTCCATTGCCTGCCGCATTGAGCCTGCCATGAGTGGGAAAGCATGGGGTACAAATGTAATAAAAATAACATGCATGGATGGAGCTCCATGTATGATGTCATACTTTTGTTCTTCAAAATATCAAAAACACTCACGCCAGAAATTCACGTAAGAAACTAACACCATTAAGTTCTGTAAAAATGCCACCCAGTTTTACTTACCCCGATGAAAGACCAAACCCAAGGCCTTATCAATGATCAAAAAGGTGGAGAAAAAAAGACCTCAGTACACTTAAAAAGCTCTATCATAAAACGCCAGAGCTACAAACCAGCCATCATTGGTCTTTAAAAAAAAAAGTCCACCTATATTATAACAATACTAGTGGAACCTAGCCCGGTTCCTCAACAATGAAACGGGTTTGTCTCTCCCCTGCACTCCCATGATCCGTGTCCCGCGATTCTCTTCTCTCCTGTTTTTTTTTTTTTAATTTATTGTATTTGTATCCCACATTTTCCCATCTATTTGCAAGCTCAATGTGGCTTGCAAAGTCCTGTTATGGCATTGTCATTACAGGATATCAGATACAATAAGTGATGTACAAAGATTGGATAAGGGGAGAAAAGAAAAGAGTTAGGTGGATCAGGTGGGTAAATACAGAAGGTAGACTGTTATCTCCTCCCATCCCATCCATCGATTATGCTCTGCTCTGTAGGGCCGCCCCCCGGAGCCCCGCTCCCCTCCCCCCTCCCCCCTCCGTCCGCCACCGGGCCGGACCCCTGCATTAAAATCTCCGCGCCTCTCTCACCTCCGTGAACGCGCTGAGCAGAAGCAGAAGCAGTTCGCCTCCCTTCGGGCCTCCTTCCCTCCCTCCGTGTCCCGCCCTCGTCTGATGTAACCCGAGAGAGGGCGGGACACAGGGAGAGAAGGCCCGAAGGGAGGCGAACTGCTTCTGCCTGCAGCAGCGCTCTCTGACAGACAGGCGCTGTAGCAGGCAGTCGATGACGGAGGGCGGGACTGCCGGGGAATTTTGTCCCCCTGCCCTGCTCTCCCCTCGAATTGTGCCGGGCTCCTCTCTTCCTTAAGTTCCTTCCTTTGTACCTCATCGGCCCGTTTTCTGGCTGGCTTCCCTTCCGTTGATGACACATCCTTCCTGACGTCAGCTCCAGCGTTCCCTTCACTGGTCCGCCGCCCTCTGACGTCATTACGTTTTGACGTGAGGGCGGGGCAGTGAGGGGGAATGGAGCGCTGGAGGCTGGCTGAGACTGACGACGTCATGATGTTACGAACGAGGCAGCCAGACAGCGGTGGAACGTTGCAGGAGGTGCAAATTATTGTCTAGGAAGTGACTGCCTGTACACGGTTTATGTGTAAAAGTCTAAACCCTGTTACAGTTGGAGGATAGGCAGTGCAAAGGTGGAAGATAAAAGATTTGTTTTTGTTTTTTTTCTTTTTTTACTTATTTGATAGCTTTTTAATGTATTTGAAAGCTACCCATGTAGATATCAATATCATGGCATTAAACATAGTAAACATAGTAGATGACGGCAGAAAAAGACCTGCACGGTCCATCCAGTCTGCCCAAGAAGATAAATTCATATGTGCTACTTTTTTATTTGTACTGTCCTCTTCAGTGCACAGACTGTATAAGTCTGGCCAGCCCTATCCCCGCCTCCCAACCACCAACCCCGCCTCCCAACCACCAGCTCTGGCACAGACCGTATAAGTCTGCCCAGCAATATCCCTGCCTCCCACCACCGGCTCTGGCACAGACCATATAAGTCTGCCCAGCACTATCCCCGCCGCCCAACCACCAGCCCCGGCACAGACCATATAAGTCTGCCCAGCACTAGCCCCGCCTCCCAACCACCAGCTCTGCCACCCATTCTAGGCTAAAACATGGAATGATAAGCTACCTTGCTGAATGTCAATTTGCACCCTCTGAACCTGCAAAACTTTAAAATTGAATATCACTAAAACAGCTTAAAAATTATTGTAGCTGGTAGCAAAAGCAGTTATAAACTCTATATTTTGTGTTGATTTTTCTACACTGTTCTATACAATACACAGACCTGCCAAGTCTCCCGCATTCAGTGGGAGACTCCCGCATTGGCGGGCCATCTCCCGCTGAAACACGTGGCGGTGCTAAGCGCCCTCCATTTCTGGTCACTGCTGCTTCTGTTGAGCAGCTGCGGCCGCAACAACAAAAAAAAATGTTAAAAAGCAAGAGCGGCACCGCAGGCAGCCTTCAGGCATTGGCCATCTGCTCTGCAGCCGCTCCTCTCCTCTCACGTCACTGCCCCTGGAGCGCTAGAGCAGGAAGTTGAGATCGACTTCATGCTTCGCTGCGCTCCTCCGGGGACAAAGAGGAGCGGCTGCAGAGCCAACAGCCAATGCCTGAAGGCTGCCTGCGGTGCCGCGCTTGCTTTTTTTTCAATTTCTTTTGTTAGCTCTTTTATTTTTGGCGCGGCCTCTGCTGCTCAACAGGAGAAGCAGAAGTGGCCAAGAAACGAAGATCTGGTGGAGGGAGTAGCGGCAGGCAGGAGGTAAAATAGAGTGGGGAAAGAAGGAGGGGAGATGGGGCAGGAGGCAGGAGGTAAAAGAGAGTGGGCAGAGAAGGAGGGGAGATGGAGTGGGAGGCAGGAGGTAAAAGAGAGTGGAGAGAGAAGGAGGGGAGATGGAGAAGGGCTGGAGAAAGAGAGAAGCTACTGGTGATAAGGATGAGGAGAAGGGGGGATCCTGGCTGAGATCAGAAAGAGGGAAGACACTGGAAGGAAGGGTAGGGAGAGAGAAGAGACATTGAAGGATGTGGGGAAATGATGAATGTAAAAGGGTAGAGAGAGAGAGACACACTGGTTGGAAAGAAGGGGATAGAGAGAGAGAGAGAGACACTGGATGGAAGGATCGGGAGATGGGGGTAGATGGTTGGAAGGATGGGGAGAGACGAGGGCGGGACACAGGGAGGGAAGGCCAGAAGGGAGGCGATCTGCAGACTGCTGCTGCTGCGCTTTCACATCGAGCGAGGTGGTGAGGCGCAGTGATTTGAATGGAGGGGGCCCGGCCCGGTGGTGGACAGTCGACGGAGCCGCGGGCGGGTGGGACTGTGGCGTCAGGCCCCCCTTGGAGGCCCGGGAAATTCTGTCCCCCTGCCCCCACCCCCCTCTCGGCCCTGCATGATGCCACTGGTGAAGAAGACCTGTAAACTGTATTTTGATGTAAAGTTGATGATCAGTACAAAGCTGGGCTCCCCACGTTGGCTGTGCATCACATGCAGTTAATTTGGTGCTCATTAGTATTCTGCTCCCTCACTCTCACCTTGGGCTTTTGTGTCGACAGATGCAGGAATCGTTTTTTTAATTAAATTTTAGTTGCCAGACTCTTGACTACATCTCAGGCTGTTTAGAAAATCCCTACATGTTCGACTCCATCTGAAATGTTAGGGATCCTTTTACTACTACTACTTAACATTTCTAGAGCGCTACTAGGGTTATGCAGCGCTGTACAATTTAACAAAGAGAGACAGTCCCTGCTCAAAGAGCTTACAATCTAATAGACAAGTGAACAGTCGGTCCGATAGGGGCAGTCAAATTGGGGCAGTTTGGATTCACTGAACGGTAAGGGTTAGGTGCCGAACGCAGCATTGAAGAGGTGGGCTTTAAGCAAAGACTTGAAGACGGGCAGGGAGGGGGCTTGGCGTAAGGGTTCAGGAAGGTTGTTCCAAGCATAGGGTGAGGCGAGGCAGAATGAGCGGAGCCTGGAGTTGGCGGTGGTGGAGAAGGGTACTGAGAGGAGGGATTTATCCTGTGAACGGAGGTTACGGGCGGGAACGTAAGGGGAGATGAGGGTAGGAAGATAGTGAGGGGCAGCAGACTGAGTGCATTTGTAGGTAAGAAGGAGACGCTTGAATTGAATGCGGTATCTGATCGGAAGCCAGTGAAGTGACCTGAGGAGAGGGGTGATATGAGTATATTGGTTCTGGCGGAATATGAGACGTGCAGCAGAGTTCTGAACAGATTGAAGGGGGGATAAATGGCTAAGTGGGAGGCCGGTGAGGAGTAAGTTGCAGTAGTCCAGGCGAGAGGTAATGAGAGTGTGGACGAGAGTTCGGGTGGTGTGTTCAGAGAGGAAAGGGCGAATTTTGCTGATGTTAAAGAGGAAGAAGCGACAGATCTTGGCTATCTGCTGGATATGCGCAGAGAAGGAGAGAGAGGAGTCAAAGATGACTCCGAGGTTGCGGGCAGATGAGACGGGGAGGATGAGGGTGTTATCAACTGAGATAGAAAGTGGAGGAAGAGGAGAAGTGGGTTTTGGTGGAAAGACGATAAGCTCGGTCTTGGACATGTTCAGTTTCAGGTGGCGGTTGGACATCCAGGCAGCAATGTCGGATAAGCAGGCCGATACCTTTGCCTGGGTCTCCGCGGTGATGTCAGGTGTGGAGAGATACAGTTGGGTGTCATCAGCATAGAGATGATACTGGAAACCATGAGATGAGCTCAGGGAGCCCAGGGAAGAGGTGTAGATTGAGAAGAGAAGGGGTCCAAGGACCGATCCCTGGGGAACACCAACAGATAAGGGGATGGGGGTGGAGGAAGATCCATGAGAGTGAACTTTGAAGGTGCGGTGGGAGAGATAGGAGGAGAACCAGGAGAGGACAGAGCCCTGGCTTTACTAAGCCGTGTAAGCATCAAAATGGAGTTACAGCCCGACTACCGCGTGGCTTTTGCATCTAGGTCAATGGCTGGTGGTAAGGTCTCAGACCCAAAATGGACGTGCTGCAATTTTCGTTTTGCCACATGTCCATTTTCGGCAAAAATCTTTTTAAAAAGGCCTTTTTCACAGGCGCGCTGAAAGATGAGTCGGCGCACGCCTGAAACCCGCGCCTACACTGCTGCAAGCCATTTTTCAGCGTGCCTTTGTAAAAGGACCCCTTAGTGTCATCTACCCAGAAACAAACTTTTTTCCTAGCTCATTACTTCCACATTGAAATATCTGACTTAGTACTGGCAGAAAAAAAATGCCCCTCTCCGTTAAGCTGTTTTCAAAACAAAACCTACAGGTCAATATTCAAAGTGATTTAACCGGCCAGAAATGGTTCCTGACTGGTTAAATCACCTGTTCAGGGCTTACCACCAATTTTCAGCACACTTAGGGGGGGGGGGGTCTTTTACAAAGGCGCGGTAGAGTTTGTAGTGCGTGCTAAATGCTAGAGACGCCCATAGGAATATATGGGCGTCTGTAGCGTTTAGTGTACGTTTATTTTTAGTGCGTGCTAAAAACACTAGCGTGTAAAGGGGCCCTTTATTTATTTTAGGTCATTTATACCCCGACTTTTGCCGCAGTTTTGCAGCCCCAAAGCGGCTTACAATGAACTAATAAAATAAATTAATTGCAATGAGAATCGGGAAGGTAGAAGGAACCACTGAAAATAACCAGTTAGCACTGAACTGTACACTGGCAATTTGGGGCATTCTGGGGATAAGAGTCGGCACTTGGCCAGTTAAGTACTGAATATCGCAGTTAACTGGCTATGCGTTAAACAGCTCCACAGACCCTGAAATTCAATGCCGGTGCCCCCACATGACCTTGCATTAAATTTCTGGGTTTAACGTGGGTAGCAGTCATCAAAATTGCTGATCGCCACCGTCTTGAGTATTGGAATCCTGGTGTATAATCCTTGGCTAGGGTGCCATAAAAGAACTGAAAATAAATTAGCACCAAGTAATTAGACTTCAGCATATATGACACCTGAAATCTATTTATAGAGCTTCCTTCACGCAGGCATCGGTCTGAAGTTATTTTAACCATCAAAGTCATGGGGAATTGCAGATCGCATGCTGATTTCAAAAGCGTTTATAAAATAGTAACACAACCCGTACCACTTGCCTTTTCCTGCTCTTGTACGTCTCGTCTCGGGGTTTTCAGCAGATGGCACAAGTCCTGCTGTCTTCTGCCCTTTACTCCTTCCCAACCCCTGCATCAGCACTTTGTAGCAAAGCAAATCTGATGAACTTTGACCGCAATAAATCTTTTCCTTGTGCTAATTATGCAGTGTGCCCTGCAGGTGCTGCAAAATGGACGGGGTATGATGTTGAAAGTCTTTATCCTATTAGGCAAGCAAATTGTCCCATCAGGTACTACGGCAATTCCGGGAGAGCACAGATACTTCATGTTCCAAAGGTTTTTCAACCACACAGACAGCAATACTTCCAAAAGTGCTTTTTTTAAAACAATTTTCATATCTCTCAACTGGCCATTATGGAGTCAATTCTACAAGTGAGCCGTCTCCATATAGATGTACCAATGCAGTGTGTTGAAAGCCTATTCTATAACATCATCTGGGTGCCTTGATTCCACTATAGAACACTAGTGTAACCCGATATCGGCACACCTTACGATTAAACACCCACAGATACACCAGCCATAGACGGAGGCATATTTTCAAAGTACTTTGGGAGGCTAAGTTCCATAGGTTTCTATGGAACTTTGGGAGGCTAAGTGCTTTGAAAATGAGCCTGCTAGTGTACTTAAGTACATAAGTATTGCCATACTGGGACAGACCAAAGGTCCATCAAGCCCGGCATCCTGTTTCCAACAGTGGCCAATCCAGGTCACAAATACCTGGCAAGATCCCCAAAAAAGTACTAAACATTTTATTCTGCTAATCCTAGAAATAGTGGATTTTCCCCAAGTCCAATTTAATAATGGTCTATGGACTTTTCCTTTAGGAAGCCGCCCAAACCTTTTTTAAACTCCGCTAAGCTAACCGCCTTTACCACATTCTCCGGCAACGAATTCCAGAGTTTAATTACACGTTGAGTGAAGAAAACTTTCCTCCGATTCGTTTTAAATTTACTACTTTGTAGCTTTATCGCATGCCCCCTAGTCCTAGTATTTTTGGAAAGCATAAACAGACGCTTCACATCTACCCGTTCAACTCCACTCGTTATTTTATAGACCTCTCTTATATCTCCCCTCAGCCGCCTTTTCTCCAAGCTGAAAAGCCCCAGCTGCTTTAGCCTTTCCTCATAGGGAAGTCGTCTCATCCCCTTTATCATTTTCGTCTCCCTTCTCTGCATCTTTTCTAATTCCACTATATCTTTTTTGAGATGTGGCAACTAGAATTGAACACAATATTCGAGGTGCTGTCGCAACATGGAGCAATACAAAGGCATTATAACATCCTCATTTTTGTTTTCCATTCCTTTCCTAATAATATCTAACATTCTATTTGCTTTCTTAGCTGCAGCAGCACACTGAGCAGGTTTCAACGTATCATCAACAACGACACATAGATCCCTTTCTTGGTCTGTGACTCCTAACGTGGAACCTTGCATGATGTAGCTATAATTCGGGTTCCTCTTTCCCATATGCATCACTTTGCAGTTGCTCACATTAAACGTCATCTGCCATTTAGATGCCCAGTCTCGTAAGGTCCTCTTGTAATTTTTCACAATCCTCCCACGATTTAACGACCCTGAATAACTTTGTGTCATCAGCAGATTTAATTACCTCACTAGTTACTCCCATCTCTAGGTCATTTATAAATATGTTAAAAAGCAGCGGTCCCAGCACAGACCCCTGGGGAACCCCACTAACTACCCTTCTCCATTGAGAATACTGACCATTTAACCCTACTCTCTGTTTTCTATCTTTTAACCAGTTTTTAATCCACAATAGAACACTACATCCTATCCCATGACTCTCCAATTTCCTCTGGAGTCTTTCATGAGGTATTTATTTTTTTTATTTTTGTTACATTTGTACTCCGCACTTTCCCACTCATGGCAGGCTCAATGCAGCTTACATGGGGCAATGGAGGGTTAAGTGACTTGCCCAGAGTCACAAGGAGCTGCCTGTGCCGGGAATCGAACTCAGTTCCTCAGTTCCCCAGTTCCCCAGGACCAAAGTCCACCACCCTAACCACTAGGCCACTCCTCCACAAACGCCTTCTGAAAATCCAGATACACAATATCAACCGGCTCACCTTTATCCACGTGTTTGTTCACCCCTTCAAAGAAATGTAGTAGATTGGTGAGGCAAGATTTCCCTTCATTAAATCCATGTTGACTTTCCATCTTATTTTCGAAAGAGAAAAACGCCTTTAGTGCGACCTAAATCGGGAGATAGACGTTTGTCTCGCAAAGGCGCCCAAATCGGTATAATCGAAAGCCGATTTTGGGCGTTTCCAACTGCACTCCGTCGTGGAAATGAATAAAGTTGACGGGGAGCGTGTCGGAGGCATGGTGGAGGCGGAACTGGGGCGTGGTTATCAGCCGAGGAGAGATGGGCGTCTTTAGCTGATAATCGGAAAAAAGGCGTTTTTACCGCGATTTTGGGTCACTTTTTTTGGACCCTTTTTTTTCACGAACAAGTTCCAAAAAAGTGCTCCAACTGCCCAGATGACCACTGGAGGGAATCGGGGATGACCTCCCCGGACTCCCCCAGTGGTCACTAACCCCCTCCCACCAAAAAAACCCACTTTAAAAACTTTTTTTCCAGCCTGTATGCCAGCCTCAAATGCCGTACCCACCTCCATGACAGCAGAATGTGTTTGATCCTCTCACAGCCTTTCCCTGGGTCAGATGTGGCTCTCGGGTGCAATACAGGGTCACATCAGCATTGCATTGTGGTGGGTGTAGGGTATTGGGTTCCATGATTTCATTAGCTTGTGTTATAGTCTCACGATGTTGGTAGTTGGTAGGCTCTTTTCCCATGGTGCTTTTCCCCCTGCCTACTGGGTCAGAGTGTGCCCTGTTGTGTTTCCTGTTGTAGTCCATGCGGTAGTGGCCATTTTTGTAAGCCAGTTTTAGTTCCCTTTCCTGTGTTAGCCACGTTAGACAACTTAGTTCTTCCCTTGAATGTGGCTGAAAGAGGGCATTGTACAGCATTCTGCCAGCTCTGACCTACTGCTCATCTCAGTACCAGGGAGACTCGTTGCCAGTGGGGCACAACCTCTGATCTGCAGTTAACTGTGAGTAAAGGCGGTTATTCCAATAAAGGACGTTTTCGGAGAGATTAGTCTTCAGGTGTCAACTGGTGTGCCAATGTTATATAGCAGCAACCAGTCCTAGAGGCCTGCGTGTATGCAGGTCCCTGGAGCACTTTTAGTGGGTACCGCAGTGCACTTCAGCCAGGTGGCCCAAGGCCCATCCCCCCCCCCCCCCCCCGTAACACGTGCTGGTAAATGGGAGGCCTCCAAAACCCACTGTACCCACATGTAGGTGCCCCCTTCACCCCTAAGAGCTATGGTAGTGTTGTACATTTGTGGGTAGTGGGTTTTGGGGGAGGGGGGTTGGGAGCTCAGCACCCATGGTAAGGGAGCTATGCATGTGGGAGCTTTTTCTGAAGTCCACCGCACTGACCTAGGGTGCCCAGTTGGTGTCCTGGCATATCAGGGGGGCCAGTGTACTACCAATCCTGGCCCCTCCCACGACCAAATGGCTCGGATTAGGACGCTTTTGAGCTGGGCGTTTTTAGTTTCCATTATCGCTAAAAAAAACAAACGCCCAGCTCAAAAACATCCATTTTTTCAAAAATTCGGTTCGGCCCGCCCCTTCATGGACCCGTTCTCGGAGATAAACGCCCATGGAGATAGGCGTTTCCATTCAATTATGCCCCTCTTTGTCTCATTAATCCATGCTTTTGAATATGTTCTGTAATTTTGTTCTTTATAGTAGTCTCTACCATTTTGCCCAACACCGACATCAGACTCACAGATCTGTAGTTTCCCAGATCTCCCCTGGAACCTTTTTTAAAAATCGGCGTTACATTGGCTACCCTCCAATCTTCTGGTACCACACTCGATTTTAAGGATAAATTACATATTACTAACAATAGCTCCGCAAGTTAATTTTTCAGTTCTATCAGTACTCTGGGATGAATACCATCCGGTCCAGGAGATTTGCTACTCTTCAGTTTGTAGAACTGCCCCATTACATCCTCCATGTTTACAGAGAATTCATTCAGTTTCTCCGACTCGTCAGCTTCGAATACCATTTCTGGCACTGGTATCTCACCCAAATCTTCCTCAGTGAAGACCGAAGCAAAGAATTCATTTAATCTCTCCGCTATGGCTTTGTCTTCCCTGATCGCCTCTTTTACTCCTCGGTCATCTAGCGGTCCAACCGATTCTTTTGCTGGCTTCCTGCTTTTAATATACCTAAAAATGTTTTTACTATGTGTCAAAGTCCCTCTTAGCCTTCCTTATCAGCACTTTGCATTTGACTCGACATCCCTTATGCTGTTTCTTATTACTTTCAGTCAGTTCCTTCCATTTTCTGAAGGATTTTCTTTTAGCTCTAATAGCTTCCTTCACCTCACTTTTTAACCATGCTGGCTGTTGTTTGGTCTTCTGTCATCCTTTTTTAATACGCAGAATGTATTTGGCCTGGGCTCCCAGGATGGTGTTTTTGAACAGCATCCACGCCTGATGTAAATTTTTGATCCTCGCAGCCGCTCCTCAAGTTTTTTTTTCACCGTTCTTCTCATTTTATCATAGTCTCCTTTTTTAAAGTTAAGCGCTAACGTATTTGATTTCCTATGTATACTTACTTCAAAGCTAATATCAAATCCGATCATATTATGATCACTGTTATCAAGCGGCCCCAACATCATTACCTCCCGCACCAGATCATGTAAATGTGGCAGTATTCTGTAAGTTACACACGTAAGATGTAGCACCATCCCATGTCCTTTTACTTTATACAGAACTTATAGCCCGCAAATACCAATGCAGTTCAATGCGGGTTACAAAATAAAAGAATGAGCACAACGTTCAGATAATACAATTCAATACAACAATACCACACTCTAATGAAAACAAAATAGCTTACACAGACAACTCAATTGAAAGAACCCACTACATATTTCTGAAATAAAGAAGTCTTACGCATCCTCCGATAAACATTAACACCTATGTTTACAAAGGCGCACTATAGGCGCAGTAGCGTTTTTAACACGCGTTAAATGCTAACACACATCAAACACACGCCTATAGGAATATATTGGTGTGTTAGCATTTAACGCACCTTAACTTTATAGGCGTGTTAAAAACGCTGACGTGCCTTAGTAAACATCTGTAAAATTGCTACTTATCCTGAGTTGCAACGGCAATGGGTTCCAGAAAGTAGGGGCCTGGTAGGAAAGAGACGATGACAAAAAGCTAGTAAACCTGCCTATGCTTCTTCCACGTACATGCTCTCTTGCATTTACGCCAGCGGTCTTCATTAATTTTTAAGTCAAACCCACTTTGGATCCAAATGAAGTGAAGGAGAGCCTCCAAATATCTTCCCAAGTGGGACTGCCAACACTGTTGACCAGTGTGTCTCGATGACATCCATCCCCACTTCAAACTTTTCACTAGGGGTATCCTCAAGGAGGCGAGCATTTCCAAATGTATTCTCTTTGACTATTACTTAAGTACATAAGTAATGCCACACTGGGAAAAGACCAAGGGTCCATCGAGCCCAGCATCCTGTCCACGACAGCGGCCAATCCAGACCAAGGGCACCTGGCGAGCTTCCCAAACGTACAAACATTCTATACATGTTATTCCCGGAATTGTGGATTTTTCCCAAGTCCATTTAGTAGCAGTTTATGGACTTGTCCTTTAGGAAACCATCTAACCCCCTTTTAAACTCTGCCAAGCTAACCGCCTTCAACACGTTCTCCGGCAACGAATTCCAGAGTTTAATTACGCGTTGGGTGAAGAAAATTTTCTCCGATTTGTTTTAAATTTACTACACTGTAGTTTCATCGCATGCCCCCTAGTCCTAGTATTTTTGGAAAGCGTGAACAGACGCTTCACATCCACCTGTTCCACTCCACTCATTATTTTATATACCTCTATCATGTCTCCCCTCAGCAGTCTCTTCTCCAAGCTGAAAAGCCCTAGCCTCCTTAGTCTTTCTTCATAGGGAAGTCGTCCCATCCCCGCTATCATTTTCGTCGCCCTTCGCTGCACCTTTTCCAATTCCACTATTAAAAATGTCTTCTCGATCAAGCACGTGGCTCTTCCTCCATCCACTTCCAGTTTTCTGGCGTGAGCTTGTTTAGAGAGGCAGATAGTAGCAAAGGGGGGGAAAAAACCCAGAAAGATGATGGGGGCTGCCCCAGACATCTCCAGGGGCTGCCATTGGCCCCCAGGCCTTGCATTGAAGAATACTGCACTGGGCCCAAGAAGCTGCCCCCACCATACGCCATTTACAGTGCAACAAACAATTTTTTTTTTGGGGGGGGGGGCGGGAGCTTACCCGGCAGTAATTGCTGCCCAGTTACTCCTGAGTTAGGTCAGGAGCCTTTACCACCTCCTAAATAGATGCCGGTAAGGGCCTCCCCCGTAAATGGCCGCACAGTGTTCACTTACTGCACAGCCATTTCCTTTCTGTTTTTTTTTGTTTGCCTTTTACCCACTGTGCTAAAAGGGGCCTCGGCGGGTGGCAAATCCATGCACCAGTGCTGCCACAGGACCCCTTTTACCACAGCTTGGTAAAAGGAGTGGAGGAGTAGCCTAGTGGTTAGTGCAGTGGACTTTGATCCTGGGGAACTGAGTTCAATTCCCACTGCAGCTCCTTGTGACTCTGGGCAAATCACTTAACCCTCCATTGCCCCTGGTACAAAATAAGTACCTGAATATATGTAAACCGCTTTGAATGTCATTGCGAAAACCTCAGAAAGGTGGTATATCAAGTCCCCTTTCTCTTTTACATGTGCCTTTACAGAATAGCACTAGGTTGCCCTTCTGGTAAGTGTACACTTATGAGCAAATTTACATGCACAGGGGGTGTATAGATCCTTCTGCTGAATCATAGAACTACCCTTCACAGGAGTAATTTTATAGAGCAATTTCTGCATGCTTAAAATTTTAATTCAGTCCTAATGGAACTTGACTATTGCAACAGTCTATATATGGGCTGTGTTCAAAAGTTTACTGTTAAAACTACAAACCAGGGGCGAAGCCAGACAACAGATTTTGGGGCAAGAAGTGGGTGGGCACCAAGTGTTCTCTCCCCTCCTCCACCACCACCCAAAAAAATATCTCAGCTGGCGAGAAACCGGTTCTTTCCACCTTGGCAGTGTGCAGCAGGCATGCACTGAAAAGTGAGACTGTGTAGGTGCCGGTATCATGGAGAGCAGCATTTTCGTTACCATCAGGAGGAAGTCTTCAGCTGGCAGAGCTTAGGATCCCCACTAAACGTGTGATACTGTTGGGTGGGCCCCAACTACAAACTTTATTATGCAAGTAAATTTGAGAAAGCTACCCCAGTGCTATCTAAGGGGCCCTTTTACTAAGCTGTGTTAGGCATTAATGCGCGCTTAACATAGTTTAAAATGGCATACCATGAGACGCACTTAGGTGTCCTATGGTAAGTGCCATTGTAGTGTGCGCTAATCCACGCACTCAAAAATGTGCCTATTTTTTTGGGGGGGGAGGGAGAGAGCATGTCAGGGGGCATTCCTGCGTTAATTAGCACAACTACATTACTGTGCGCAGGATTAGCGCGTGAGCCCTTACCACATGGCAGTAAGTTCTGTTCTAGGCTGCGCAATTTGGTTTGCTATCCGCTACAACACTTATGAAATATCACATTATAAAACAGAAATAACTTACAGAAATTAGAGAGAATTAAAAGTCTTTTTAATTACTCACCCACCAGCACAGCATCAGACATCAGTTTCAAGTTATAACAAACTTACAACAATATAACATTAGTACCTCTGGTAATTATAAGTAATTAGACTAATTAGATAAGGAAGAAAAGTTTGTTCCTCCTACGAAGGTCACAGAGCAGAGAGAAGGCAGAGACAGAAAGAATGAATGAAAGAAAGATTCATAGCTATATAGTTTCTATCAAGAGGGGGGGGGGGTAAAACCCTTTTGGGAAAAACCATAGGCCATCGGACAGATCTGAAACTCTCTCTCCAAACATGCCTGGTCTTTCAGAGTTCCTTTGTCTGCAGCAGGGTTTTATAGGCTGTTGTGAGCATCCACCTCTCCTCTACCCTGGACCAATCATAGGTGCTTCACATGGGCTGGAGGCTTGTAATTGGGACTTTCATACGTGCTGGAAGCTTGCAATTTGTGTCCTTGCCACACCTCTAACCAGGGGCGTAGCCAGACTTCGGCGGGAGGGGGGTCCAGAGCCTGAGGTGAGGGGGCACATTTTAGCCTCCACCGGTGCTGCTGACCCCCCCTGCCATTTTAACCCCCCCCCCCCCCCCACCACCACCACCACCAACAACAACTTTGACCCCCCTGCCGATGACCCTCTCGACCCCCCCTCCCGCCGCCAACCCTCCCCTGCCGTCACCTATCTTTGCTGGCGGGGGACCCCAACCCCCGCCAGCCGAGGTCCTCTTCTTCCTTCATTCTGTTTCTGAGTCTGACGTCCTGACGTCAGACTTAGAAACAGAATGAAGCCTTGCGATCTGCAGGGCTTCGTTCTGTTTCTGTGAGTCTGACGTCCTGCAGACTCAGAAACAGAATGAAAGAAGGACCTCGGCTGGCGGGAGCTGGGGTCCCCCGCCAGCAAAGGTAGGCGACGGCAGGGGATGGTTGGCGGCGGGAGGGGGGTCAAGAGGGTCATCGGCAGGGGGGGTCAAAGTTGTTGGTGGTGGTCGGCAGGGGGGTCCAGGGCCAAATCTATGGGGGCCTGGGCCTCCATGGCCCTGCCTCTAACTCACTTTTGATAAACAGGATATACTAGGTATCTGAGTTGCCTTAGCAACATGAGACCCCATCAGAGCATGTGACCAGCCAGAAATTCCTTCATGTGGCTGATAGGAAAAAGAGAGATGGGGGATGAGAAATAGTGCAGTATATCTGAAATAAAACTTAATTATAGACAGTTCTTACACATGGGGGCCCTTTTACAGAGCGGCTGAGGGGAAATATGATAGAGGTCTATAAAATCCTGAGTAGAGTGGAAGAGCTAAAAGCAAATCAATTGCTTATTCTTTAAAAAAAATGTACAAAGCCTAGAGGACACTCCATGAAGTTATGAAGTAATATATTTAAAACAAATAGGAGACAATATTGTTCTCACTCAACACAGTTAAACTGGTTGCTGGTGGAAATGGTAAACGCAGTTAATGTAACGTTTTTAAAAAAAGGTTTAGACAAATTCTTGGAGGAAAAGTCCACATAGAGGCGTATTTTCAAAGCACTTTGGGAGGCTAAGTTCCATAGGTTTCTATGGAACTTTGGGAGGCTAAGTGCTTTGAAAATATGCCTAATAGACTATTAAGGAGGACCTGGAAAAAGCCACTGCTTATCCCTTGGGGGGGGGGGGGGAGTAGGTAGCGTGGAATCTAGCTACTTTTTGGGATCCTGCCAGGTACTTGTATCTTTGTTGGAAATAGCATATTGGGTTTGATGGCTCCCTTATGGCAATTTTTATATGCTTATGCTGTTATAAGGTTTGTCTGTTAACACTAAACAACCTTAAAAAAAAGGATTTTATTCTCATTGAATCCTTATGGTAGAGCTGCCAGTTAACTGCATGTCATGTGTGAGTGAGCAGGGTGAGCACCATCTGGACAGGGCAGGCAGCTCCAGGTTTGGTTTGACATCAAAACAAAGACTGACCAGATGGGAAGTGTTATCCTACCAGTATTCATGCTTCCACATTTAGCAGCTGGGATTTATCCTGGCAGGGCAGACAGGAATAACTGAACAGACTGAAGGGGCCGATTGCTCTTTTCTGCCATCGCTAGCACTGTGTTTCTATGACCGGCATGCTTGTTCTAATTTCCTCCAGAAACGAAGGATTACAGATCCTTGCAGGCAAGTGGATGAAACCAGGACAGGACTGACCTGTTCTGAAAACAAGAGAACCAGTTGGTCAGGTAGCGACAGGCAAACACAGTCCTGAATTTTAAGCTCCTTTCTGTAAGTAGTCTCAAATTTCTCCTGCTGTGTCAGTATATTTTGTTGATGAAGAACAACAACAAAAAAATCCCTGCAGGACTTACTTATAATATAGGCAACCGAGACCCCTCGGGCATATAGGTTATCTGATATTTACAATAATAACACAATAATAATCACCCGACACGTGTTATTTTCTTAAATATGGCACAACTTGGCTGCAGCTTTATTTAGATACAACATATCTTAAAACCTTAGGTATACCCAAGCCGAATTCAGCCTTCGGCTCATTATCCAACCGAGTCCGCCGTATTAGCAAGACTGACCAATCGTAAACATTGCTCCCCGCCGCACAGCAGGGGAGCTCAACCGTAAGCGCAGCTATCCGAGCTGCCTAGCTTATACCATCAGGCTTGGGTACCCCGCCACCAGCCCGGGGTAGCAACGCTTGCCCCGGGCCCCCCCCCCCCCCCATGCTGGTGCCCGGAAGCCTGAAGAGGCCGTCCGGGCTCCGCCCAGGGGCTTTTAAACCCCTTTGTAGCTCTTCCCCCTTTTCAGCGGGGTGCCCTTTGGGTGGCGGGAACATGCCCATCACGCCTCGCTTGCACCCCGCTGGCCCGGTGCACATGCCCGTCGGGGCACGGCGCCATATTACAGGCAGCTCGTGCACCCGAGGGGACACTGCGCCTTGCTTGACTGTGGCTCACATCGAGAAGTTAGATTTCTGAGACTGATGAGCCCCTTTCAAGCTCAATAAAATTATAAAAAGAATAAATGACTTTTTCTCATCAAAGGTTTTTTTTTCTCTGTTCCCCCTTCCCCCAAAGGGGCCCTTTTACTAAGACGCGTAGGTGCCTACGCGTGTTCAACGCGCATAAAATTAGAACTACCGCCCGGCTACCGCGTGCCCATGGCGGTAATTCTAATTTCTACACGCATCCAAAACGCACAGCAGAAAATCATTTTTCTTTTCTAGCGCATGGGGCTAACGGAATGGTAATAGGCAGTGTACATACGCTGACAACGACTGCCCGGCTAACGCGCGAGACCTTACCACTAAGTCAATGGGTGACGGTAAGGTCTCAGACCCAAAATGGACGGGCGCTGATTTTTATTTTGCCACATGTTCATTTTAGGCAAAAAAAAAAAGGCTTTTTTTTGCAGGTGCGCTGAAAAATAGACCTGCGTGCGTCCAATATACGCGTCTACACCAGCGCAGGCCATTTTTCAGCGCACCTTAGTAAAAGGACCCCAACGTTAAAACAGCCCTGAGAATTCAGGAGAACGGTAGATTAAGCCATGTTCCACTAGAGGGAGCTCTATCCCTTCCATACAGTGAATCACTATCAGCAGTAACATAGCTTCTGCTTCTGTCTACACGCGTTAACATATGAAAGCTCTTAAGAGGCAGTTTTGGAGATGTCACTGGAATCGGATAACTTGAAAGGGGGAAAAAAAAAACAGAAAAAATGTGTTGGCTCAAGAAGAGAGGCCTGCTAGAGGTAGTGAAGGTAACTCTAGTTTTAGAAGAGGTACCAGCTCATCAGGGAAATGATGGATCCCAGATCTCCTGATTCAGCCCTGCCCTTCGGAATTATGAATAAATGTCCTTTATAGCAAAAGGGAAGCAAAGGATTTAATTTTCTTTGTTAGGGCAGGGTGGGAACCAGGCACCACCAGTCGTCAGGAGCAATAGATAACGAGCAGAATATGCAAATTAACTGGATTCTTAGACAAAGTAAATACAGATGAATATTTGTTCGGGATGCCCTGGAATCCAGCTCTGTTTGCAGGCCTGTAGTCATAGTCACAAAAAAAGGACATTTCCATGAGTTTCATGTGCAGAAATGGGGCTTTGGGAACTTGACCAACACGTGTGCATAGGGGGAGGCATTCACAGGAGCGGAGCTGGGATGGAGAGTGTATCTACATAGTTGTATAGCTCAAAAGCACGCGCCAACGTTCTCAGGCGAAAGCACCCTCACAAACCACAGCTGCAAATATGCACACACATATTTCCCCACTCAGATTTGATTTGTTGTAACATAGTAAATGACGGCAGATAAAAGGCCTGAATGGTCCATCCAGTCTGCCCAACAGTCACACTCATTATCCGTTCACGATTAAACTACTACTACTACTATAAATCACTTCTATAGCGCTACCAGTCGTACGCAGCGCTTCACAATTGAACATGAAACCAGCAATGAATGCGATATAGGATACTTGATCATGGCATTTCATTGGCATTTCTGGGACATAGACCGTAGAAGTCCGCCTGGCGCTGTCCTTAGGTTCCAACCACTGGAATTGCCGTCGGAGCCCACTATCCAAATCCATCTTGTCATTTGTAAGGCACAGACTGTAAAAGTGTGCCCGGCACTGTCCTCACGTACCAGCTACCGATGTTGCTGTCGAAGCCCTTTCCGGCCCATCCTAAACTGGATTGCCATATATGGTACAGACTGTAAAAGTCTGACCAGCTCTGTCCACACATTCCAGCTACTGAAGCTGCTGTCTAAGCCCTTTCCAGCCCATCCTAACCCAGATTGCTATATATGGGACACAGACCGTACCAGTCTGTTTGGCACCAGGTCTTAGTTCTTCACAGCCAGAATTGCCATCTAAGCTCCACTCAACATATCAACACACATGCAGCCATTTAAGTTTTTTTAATTTTTTTTATACCATCCATTTTCTAATTAGACATCTTCTGTGTTCATTCAACACTTTTTTGAATCCCATCACCGTTTTTATCTCTGCCATCTCCCTCGGGAGGGTATTCCAGGCATCAGCCACCCTCTGAGTGAAAAAGAATTTCTTGATATTGCTCCTGTCTATCAGCCCACAACCGCAATTCATGTCCTCTAGGTTTACCATTTCCCCTTCTCTAGAAAAGATTTGTTTCTATATTAATGCCTTTCAAGTATTTATACATCTGTATCATATCTCCCCCGTCCCTTCTTTCCTCTAGGCTATACATATTCAGGTCTTCAAGTCTCTACTCACAAGGGGATTCAACGACTTCCCTATGAGGAAAGGCTACAGTGGCTAGGGCTGTTCAGCTTAGAGAAGAGACGGCTGAGAGGAGATACGATAGAGGTGTACAAAATGCTGAGTGGAGTGGAACGTGTAAAGATAAACCCCTTGTTTACTCCTTCCAAAAATATTAGGACTCCCTAGGGGGGCACACAATGAAGCTACTAAGTAGTAAATGTAAAACAAACTAGAGAAAATATTTTTTCACTCAGTGTGTAATTAAACTCTGGAATTCGTTGCCAGAGAATTTGGTAAAAGCAGTTAGCTTAGCAGGGTGATGAACTTGGGAAAGTCCACTGCTTATTTCTAGCATGAGCAGCATAAAATCTGTTTCACTGTTTTGGAATCTTGCCAGGTACTTGTGATCTGGACTGGCCACTGTTGGAAACAGGAAACTGGGCTTGAGGCACCTTTAGTCTCTCCCAGTATAGCAATGCTTATGTTCTTGTGTCTTTGGTGCAAGCCTCATACCATTTTTGTCGCTTTCCTCTGGACCACATCAAGTCTTTTTACATCCTTAGCAAGATATGGTCTCCAAAAACTGAACACAATACTCCAGGTGGGGTCTCACCAACAACTCGTACAGGGGCATCAACACCTTTCTTCTGCTGGCTACGTCTCTCTATGCAGCCTGGCATCCTTCTGGCTACAACTACCAGCTTGTCACGCTGTTTCGTCGCCTTCAGATCCTACAATAACAATAATAGTAATATAATTAAAAATTCATAACTTTAAAACAACACATCATTTAATCATGGGATCCACCTCCTCACTTACCCCATCCTAAAATGCTTTTGAAAATACGTATACTGTAGATACTGTCTTTTTTTTTTTTTTTTTAATTATGATTTCAAAATTTACAATGGGGGAAGCCATTGCTTGCCCTGGGATTGATAGCACGGAATGTTGCTACTCTTTGGGATTCCGGAATGTTGCTACTCTTTGGGATTCTGGAATCTTGCTACTATTCGGGATTCTGTCAGGTACTTGTGACCTGGATTGGCCACTATTGGAAGCAGAATACTGGGCTGGATGGACCATTGGTCTGACCCAGTATGGCTATTCTTATGTAAACAGAGAAAAAAATGGGCAAGCACAACAAAAATAATAATTGATTTTTAGCCTTGAAGTTGTGGGTGTTCACACTGGGTTCTACCTATTCTTTGAAATTCCCAATTACCTCTCAGGATGCATAGAATGGTGACAATTCTATAAATTGGCACTATAAAAAAGCCCCACTTAGAGCCAATTCCATAATGGCGCTTAGGCAGGCCTACGCTGTTATAGAAAACAGGCGTAAGATGGCATTGGTGCACCAGAATATAGGCAATGCCACTTGTCAACTTGATGACAAACTCAAGTGGGCATGCCTAAGTACCAGTCTTCTCCCGGGCAGCGGCACTCATAGGCTACCTGCAGCCTACACTGGGACTTTCTCTCTAAACCGTCCCACCCCCTTCTGATGCAACTTCCTGTTTTCTGAAAGGGCAGGATGATTCAGAGAGAAAGTCTCAATGCAGGCCGCAGGCAGCCTATGAGTGCCACTGTTGCTGCCTGGGCGAAGACCGGAGTGGAAATGATTTTAAGACACGGGCGGGGGGGGCCAGGTCTGACAAGGGGTGCGTAGCCTACTGTTAAGTATACCATGCAACATGCTGTGTGGTAAGGGAGTTCAGCATACATTTTATAGAATAGCACCTAGCGCTTACAAGCGTAACTGCTAGGAATCTATAAATATGTGGCACGGGAAAAAAGAAGCAGTAGATCTAAAAAATTTAAAAAAAAACAACTCCAAGATGTGCAAAATGTACAAAATGATCATATTTATTCACCACTAAAATAATAAATACATAAATAATTAAAAGCCTGACACGGCCATGTTTCGCCCTCTCAAAGGGCTGCGTCACGGCTTGAACACAATTGTCAATAAACATATAAAAACATAGTGTAAAAGATAAAATCAAATAATATCATTAAAAATTAGAATACAAACCGTATGTAAAAACACAAATAATTGTTAACCATCCATATGTGTACTATGCCTTAAATAAATATATCTTACTCCAGTGGTCTTGACAGAACACTTCACCTATTGGTTTTAAACTACTGAAAACAAAAGGGAAATTATAAACTTATAAGATCACTGGAAAAAAAATAGTAAATTATACACTAAATAATATTGTGGTAGTGCTATGATTTTATCTTTTATACTGATATGTTTTTATGTGTTTAATGACAGTTCTGTTTCAAGCCCCTGATGTAGCCCTTTGAGATCTACTCCTTCTTTTTTCCATGCTGGACTGGATCTTGTAGATCGATTGCCTATTTGTTTTCTTGGGTCTATAAATATGTGCGCATAATTGATGCTTATCTTTAGGACACCGTATAGAATTCCTCTTTATATTTTTAAGGGATTCTACACAATCGGAGGCATTTTTGGTAGATCACGAGAGTTGACTGAGACTTTTGCAAGACTTGAGCCTACATTTGACTTCAAATATGTGTTAAGGTGGATTATGTTCTCAATGCCGACTTAGATTTCCATATATTTTCTTTTCTTTACCTTTGTTGTATTGCTGTTTTATATAAGTTTGGCTTCCAGAACCTCTCTCCCACATTTTCCTATGTCATTGGTACCCACATGTACCAAGACAGCGGACTCCTCCCCAGCACTATCTAAAATCCTATCTAGGTGACGCGTGAGGTCCGCCACCTTCGCACCAGGCAAGCAAGTCACCAGGGGATCCTTATGTCCACCAGCCACCCAGCTATCTATATGCCTAATGATCGAATCACCAACTACAACAGCTGTCCTAACCTTTCCCTCTCGGGCAGCACTTGGAGACATATCCTCGGTGTGAGAGGATAGTACATCCCCTGGTGGGCAGGTCCTAGCTATAGGAGTACTTCCTACTTCACCATGGTGATGCTCTCTTTCTAGGAGACTTCCCTCCGTCGTCGACCGTCTGCCCCTGCATTGAAATCACAGCCTCTCACCTCTGTGAAAGCAGCACTGCAAGCAGCAGGGCAGCAGATCGCCTCCCTTCGGGCCTCCTTCCCTCCCTGTGTCCCAACCTCGTCTGACGTAACTTCCACGAGGGCGGGACACAAAGAGGGAAGGAGAGTCGAAGGGAGGCGATCTGCTGCCCTGCTGCCTGCAGCGCTGCTTTGACGGAGGTGAGAGACTGCGATTTCAATGCAGGGGGAGCGGCGGCGGTGGCAACCTTGGGGAGGGGTGGAGGGGGGAGTGGCGGCGGTGACCTCGGGGGGGGGGGGGGGGCGGCCTTGCCCCGGGCCCGGCCCAGTCTCTCGGCGGCCCTGCCCATAAACAGACTTATGTGGTCCCATTTATGCAGGTACCCCAGGGGCGTAGCCAGACAACAGATTTTGGGTGGGCCTAGGCAAGAAATGGGTGAGCACCAAGTGTTCTTCCCAACCCCCACCAGAAAAATATCTGAGCTGGCGGGAAAACGCTTCTTTCCACCTTGGCAGTCTGCAGTAGGCATGCGCTGAAAACTGAGCATGCACAGGTGCCAGTATCGTGGAGAGCAGCGTTTTAATTACTATCAGGGAGGTGTCTTCAGCTGGTGGAGCTTGGGATCCCCACCAGCTACCGCTAAATGTGTGCTACTGTTGGGTGGGCCTGAGCCCTAAGTGGCCACCCAGGCCCACCTGTGGCTACGCCACTGAGGTACCCTGGCTGCTTAGGAGCTGTCTCCCCACCCAGAACACCCCCAAAATAGCCGTTTTTCACTTAGGCAATAACCGCTAATTTTCAGTGGAGATAATTGGTGAAATGCAGCTGAAAATTAGCAGAAGACCACGAACAAGCAATTCAACCGGTCAACAGCTGTTTCTGGACAGTTAAATCGTTTTGAATATCAACCAGAGCAATTTTTGCTTGCACCAGTAGCCTAGCCAGACGGCCAATTTAGAGCGGACCTGAGATCAAAGTGAGTGGGCTAAAAATGTCATCACTGCCCCTTCCCCAACTAAAACAAAACCCTAGTTTAGCTTTCGCCCCCCCCCCCCCCTCAACTAAAACAAAACCTTATCTTAATTCCAACCCCCGACAAAGTAAATGAAGTACCAGTGCTGGCAGGGATCCCCAAGACCCCGCCAGCTGAAGACCTTCCTGATGAATAAGCTTATCTCGGGCAGCTGCCGGCACTATTCTTGAGCTACAGCTGACGACAAGTGCCAGCCTCCACATATGCTCAGTTTTGCGCATGTGTGAAAGCTGAGCATGCGCGGGGGGGGGGGGGGGCTGCGGCTAGCAGTAGCGCTCAGGGACAGTGCTGGCGGCCACCTAAAATGTAAGTTTCTTCAGCTGGGAGGAGTTCTTCGACTGGTGAGACTTGGGGATCCCCGCCAGCCATATTAAGGGCGAAGAAATGTTGGGTGGGCCTAAGCCCAAAGTGGGTGGGCCCTGGGCCCACCCAGGCCCACCAGTGGCTACAACACTGGCTGGCATAATGGGGCAACTGTACAACCGAATGCCTCCATATAGGTACCCCAAGTATGTGCTATGGGAGCCTTTTCTATAATGGAAACTGGGTGCCCAAATTCTGTTCTATAATAAACCTGGCGAACTGCTGACATGTAAATGCAGCAAAAACGCACATAACTTACAGCATTCTGTAGTTTACATACATAAGTAGGAACCCCACCCATGCTCCACTCATGTCTCACCCCATCCATTTATGTGTTTTGTAAGCTACACACGGTGTTGGAGAATATCACTTGGCACCCTGCTGGCACTTTCCTGGGTAAGTAGACATAGAGGGGCATAATCGAACGTCGCCGGCGAAATAGCTCGCCGGCGATCAATTTTGGCGGCGGCGCAACAGCTGGCCGGAACCGTATTTTCGAAAAAGATGGCCGGCCATCTTTTTTTTTTTTTCGATAATACGGTTTAGGCCGGCCAAATGCCAGAGTTCGCCGGGTTTGAGATCGCCGGTTTTGTTTTTCAGCGATAATGGAAAAAGCTGCCAGCCATCTCAAACCCGGCAAAATCCAAGGCATTTGGTCATGGGAGGAGCCAGCATTTGTAATGCACTGGTCCCCCTCACATGCCAGGACACCAACCGGGCACCCTAGGGGGCACTTCTAAAAATGTTCAAAAAATACACAAATAGCTCCCAGGTGCATAGCTCCCTTCCCTTGGGTGCTGAGACCCCCAAATCCCCCCAAACCTACTCCCCACAACTCTACACCATTACCATAGCCCTTATGGGTGAAGGGGGCACCTACATGTGGGTACAGTGGGTGTTGGGGGGGGGGAGTTGGAGGGCTCAGCACCTAGCACCACATGTGTAACAGGTAGGGGGGGGGATGGACCTGGGTCTGCCTGCCTGAAGTGCACTGCACCCATTAAAAACTGCTCCAGGGACTTGCATACTGCTGTCAGGGAGCTGGGTATGACATTTGAGGCTGGCATAGAGGCTGGCAAAAAAGTGTTTTATTTTAAATATTTTAGTGTGGGAGGGGGTTGGTGACCACTGGGGGAGTATGGGGAGGTCATCCCCCATTTCCTCCGGTGGTCATCTGGTCAATTGGAGCACCTTTTTGAGGCTTGGTCGTGAAAATTAAAGAACCAAGTAAACCCAGCGAAATACTGATGAATGCCGCTTTTCTTTTTTCCATTATCCGCAAAAGCCGGCCATCTGGTAGCCAGCCCATGTCCCGCCTTTGCTTCGTCGCCGACATGCCCCCTTGAACTCGCCGGCGCAGCGACAGGAAAGCGGCGATGGTGTCAAAAACGCCGCTTTCGATTATACCGATTTCGCCGCTTTTGCGAGATCGCCGGCCATCTCCCGATTTATGTCGGAAGATCGCCGGCAATCACTTTCGAAAATAAGCCTGATAGGCTCCTAACTAGTTAATGGATAGAAAATAGAAGGCAGGGTTCAATGGTCATTTTTCTCAGTGAAGAAGGGTGAATAGTGGAGTGCCACAGGGATCTGTACTGGGACTGGTGCTATTTAACATACTTATAAATGATTTGGAAATTGGAAAAACAAGTGAGGTGATTAAACTTGCAGATGACACAAAACTATTCAGAGCTGTTAAAAAACACATATGGACTGTAAAATAATTAGAGGAGGACCTTAGGAAATTGGAAGACTGGGCATGCAAATAGATGAAATGTAATGTGGACAAATGCAAAGTGATGCATATTGGGAAGAATAATCCGAATCCTAGTTATGTGATGCTAGCGTCCACCTCAGGAGTCAGCACCCAAGAAAAAGATCTAGGTGACATCGTAGACAATATGCTGAAATCTTTTGCCCAATGTGCAACGGCAGCCAAAAAAGCAAACAGAATGCTAGGAATTATTAGGAAAGGGATGGAAAATAAGATGAAGAATTTTATAATGCCTCTGTGTTGCTCCATGGTACAATCACAACTCGAGTATTGCGTTCAATTCTGGTCACCATATCTCAACAACTATATATAGTGGAATTAGAAAAGGTTCAAAGAAGAGCGACAAAAACGATAAAGTGGAAGGAACTCCTCTCATATGGGGAAAGGCTAAAGAAGTTAGGGCTCTTCAGCTTGGAAAAGAGATAGCTGAGGGGGGATATGATAGAGAGCTACAAAATCCTTGAGTGGTGTAGAATGAGTAGAAGTGAATCAATTGTTTACTCTTTCAAAAAGTACGAAGACTGGGGGACACTCAACAAGTTACATGGTAACAGTTTTAAAACGAATAGGAGGAAAAAAAAATTTTCACTCAAAAAATAGTTAAGCTCTAGAATTTGTTGCCAGAGGATCGTTTAGCATATCTGGGTTTAAAAAAATGTTTGGACAAGTTCCTGGAGGAAAAGTCCATAGTCTGCTATTCAGACAGACATGGAGGAAGCCACTGCTTGTCCCTGGATCGGTAGCATGGAATCTTGCCACTATTTGGGTTTCTGCCAGATTGGCCTTCGATTGGCCACTGTTGGAAAGGCTACTGGGCTAGATGAACCACTGGTCTGACCCAGTATGGCGCTTCTTATACTATGTTCTAGTATTTTATATACACATGATAAAGGGGATAGGACAACTTCCCTATGAGGAAAGGCTAAAGCGGTTAGGGCTCTTCAGCTTGGAGAAAAGGCGGCTGAGGGAAGATATGATAGAGGTCTATAAAATAATGAGTGGAGTTGAACGGGTAGATGTGAAGCGTCTGTTCATGCTTTCCAAAAATACTAGGACTAGGGGGCATGCGATGAAGCTACAATGTAGTAAATTTAAAACGAATCTGAGAAAATTTTTCTTCACTCAACGTGTAATTAAATTCTAGAATTCGTTGCCAGAGAATGTGGTAAAGGCAGTTAGCTTAGCGGAGATTTAAAAAGTTTGGACGGCTTCCTAAAGGAAAAGTCCATAGACCGTTATGAAATGGACTTGGGGAAAATCCACTATTTCTGGGATAAGTAGTATAAAATGTTTTGTACTTTTTGGGGACCTTGCCAGATATTTGTGACCTGGATTGGCCACTGTTGGAAACAGGATGCTGGACTTGATGGACCTTTGCTCTTTCCCAGTATGACAATACTTATGTACGTACAATCAACATTCATGTGAATCAAAGCCGGTGCAAGGGTAGTGACCACCCTAGGTGAATCTTCAGCCTTACACCCCCATTCAATAAACTTTTGAGTCCCTAGCCCGCAGCCCTCTCTTCAAGATTGATATTTAAATTCAACGATCATGATTATCACACAAAAAATCCTATAAAAATGCAGGTTAAAGTAGGTGCTGATGGGTCTTCTAGTTTGGGTGTGTCAGGTTCTACTGTTTTACTTTGCAATTGTTCTTTGCTGCCCCCCCCCCCCCCCCCCCAGAATTTGCTGCCCTAGGTGACTGCCTGGTTTGCCTAGTGGTTGGGCCAGTCCTGATGTGAATATAGCTGTGTGCCTTTGGTCTCTGAACCAGGTTAATCTGCATATTATGGTTATTTTGAAAACCAGACCAGGAGGACCTGGAACGGGGAACTCCCAGATACAAATTGCACTGTGTTTTTTTAAGCTCTGGGACTGTTCCATGTTCCAAATGAAATTCACTTTTCACAGTATTCAATAAACCTGTTGATTGCCTGCAGTTTGCTTTGTGGTGCAGAAATGGATGTATTTGCTCAAGGTTTGCTTGTTTAACTACCCAAATATGCTTTTGTTAGGCTTCGCTACTTCTACTGCCTGTTCTTGCCCTTTCCTTTCACAATAGTAGCCGCAGTGAAAATGGCCCTCTCTCTCCTTTTCTTCTGACACATAGAAACGAGTATAGCACAGCAGAGATGGATCACAAGGTCAACTGAGCCTGCCCAGTTTCCTTTATCGTACAATACCATCTCATTGTTTTAAATTGTGTATTGCATTTTGTTATTGATGTATAAGGTTTTTTTATGTATTTGTATTTTTATCTGTTGTTTAGGTTATATTTTTCCTTGTATCTCACCTTGGGCAGGTCCACAATAAAGTGAGTGATAAATATCTACAGTGGAATAAATAAATACATGTATCTTTGGCTTTCGCTTAATTTTTTCACTACTCGGAGTCTGTACAGGATTTGCGTTCCAAGACGTATGAGGAGAGACTTGCTGACCTGAACATGTGTACCCTGGAGGAAAGGAGGAACAGGGGTGATATGATACAGACGTTCAAATATTTGAAAGGTATTAAGGTATTAATCCGCAAACAAATCTTTTCCGGAGATGGGAAGGCGGTAGAACGAGAGGACATGAAATGAGGTTGAAGGGGGGCAGACTCAGGAAAGATGTCAGGAAGTATTTCTTCACGGAGAGGGTGGTGGACGCTTGGAATGCCCTCCCGTGGGAGATGGTGGAGATGAAAACGGTAACGGAATTCAAACATGCGTGGGATATGCATAAAGGAATCCTGTGCAGAAGGAATGGGTCCTCAGAAGCTTAGCCGAAATTGGGTGGCGGAGCAGGTGGGGGGAAGAGGGGTTGGTGGTTGGGAGGCGAGGATAGTGGAGGGCAGACTTATACGGTCTGTGCCAGAGCCGGTGATGGGAGGCGGGACTGGTGGTTGGGAGGCGGGAAATACTGCTGGGCAGACTTATACGGTCTGTGCCCTGAAAAAGACAGGTACAAATCAAGGTAAGGTATACACTTATGAGTTTATCTTGGGCAGACTGGATGGACCATGCAGGTCTTTTTCTGCCGTCATCTACTATGTTATGTTACTATGTCCTGAGCTTTCTTGAGTTCTGCCTTGTTTATCTTCTGTCACCTCTGCTGGGTGAGTGTTCCATGCATCCGTCAGCTTTTTCAGGAAGAAAAGTTTGTTGATATTCTTCCTGAGTCTACTGCACTGGAGTCTTATCCTATAACCTCTCGGGTTAGAATTTCCTTTCCACTGACTAAGGTTTCCCTCTTGTGCACTAGTCATGCCTTGGAAGTATCTAGATCTGAGTGCGGTTCAGAGCAAGATTGCAGTGGAAAGCTGGCCATACAGGATCTGTGGCGTACCTAGCGTACTTGACACCCAGGGCCGACCTTTTTTTAACACCCCCCCCCCCCCCAATGAAAAAATTATTTTTAGCAATGCCCCTTTCCATCCAGTGTCTGGTCTTCCCTTTCTACTACTACTACTATTTAACATTTCTAGAGCGCTACAAAGTGTACGCAGCGCTGTACAAACACAGAAGAAAGACAGTCCCTGCTCAAAGAGCTTACAATCTAAATAGACAAAAAAGTAAAGCATTTAATATTTAAGCAGTCAAGCACAAGAGAACAGTCACAGAAGGACTGAAGATGTTGAAGGGTGGTCAGTGTGATTAGGTGGAACTCTGGTTGGAGTAGTGGGAGAAGGTGATAGAAGAATAGAAATGGGTGGGTTGATAGGGAGGTTATATAAGACATGTCACTCTAGGGGTGGGCGGGACTAAGTCTAAAGCAGGAGAAGGTATTTTCTGCAGCCAGTGTTGCCAGGTGGGCGGTTTTCCCGCCCAACTGGGCGGTTTTCCGCGACCCGCCGCGGGAAATTTTTGCCCGCGGCGGGTCGCAGTTTTTTGGGCTTGTTTTGGGGTCTTTTGGCGGCTTTTTTTAGTGGTTTTTTCGGGCCACGGGGGTGGGGTTAGTGACATTCTGGGCGGGGTTAGTGACATTCTGGGCGGGGCCGATGACGGGGAGGCGGGGCTGGTGACGGAAGAGGCGGTGACGGTGGGGGCGGGGTTGATGACGGCGGGGGTGGGGGTGTCAGGGGCGGGGTTTGACTTTGGGTGGGTTTTGGGCTGGTTTGGGTGGGGAAAAAATTTTCCACCTGGCAACCCTGTCTGCAGCCTATCTGTGAGATGGCAAATGCTCTCTGAAGCTGCTGCTATAAGCTGTTAGTTTTCTCTCCCTGAAAGAGATCCAAGCCACACCCACGAAGTTCAAACTATCCGGCCCATAGTCTCTCCCTTCCATCCATCCAGCGTGCCCTCTTTCTCTCCCATCCAGTGTTCTTGCCCTCTTCTTCAGTCCTTTCACATTTTATGACCCCCCCCCCCCCCATGCTGCCCCTACCAAACTAGTAGCAGCAGCATGCAAATGCAATAAAATGTGTTTAAAAAACAAAAGCGCCAAGGCAGCACAGTGACAATTTAAATGAATAAATAATTAAGATCACGCCTGCTGCAGGGCCTAATTACCTGTCTCTGCTAGCTGGCTGGAATGAAGTCGAGCAACGACTCAGAAGGCTCAAAGGGGAGGGCTGGTAGTCGGCACCAACCTTGGGCCAGAGTCGGTCCGGTCGACGATGCGGCGACGGGCAGCGATCCAATATCCCATTCCCCACCGAGATCCACTGTTTGATGCTGCATTCCGCTGCCACCGACGCTACTGGTGGCCCGGCGGGGGTGGAGCACGAGTGCAGCAGCCAGGAAGTGAAAGATGCAGGCAGTGCGGCTGCGCTGCACGCTGAAGATGGCAGTTGTGCAAGCCAGAACAGGCAGAGGCTGGTCAAAGACGAATCACCACTGGAGATATGAATCCCAACAGTCTTTATTATGATGAAAAACTAAAAGACCCGACACGGGCCACGTTTCGACATACGAAAGCGTCTACATCGGGGGGTCAAACAGTAAACTCCAAACGTCGATTTTGTTGCTGCCACAGTCGGTGAGAGGAGTTTGTTATATTTGCTATGAATGTATGTACAAACATTTGGGTAAAGCGTACAGCTTTAAACTCGAAAATTGCTGCGGTTCTGTGCCGACGTTTGAAGTTTTCTGTTTGACCCCTGATGTAGACGCTTGCGTGCGTCGAAACACGGCCCGTGTCGGGTCTTTTAGTTTTTCACCATAATAAAGACTGTTGGGATTCATATCTCCAGTGCTGATTCGTCTTTCATCAGCCTGTACTTTTGCCTGTTCTGTTTCGTCATCGTAGAGGATGGTTCCTGTTCTGTATTTTGGAGTTGTGCAAGCCAGCCCGGGACAGAGAGGAGGAGCGGAGCCAGGCCACCCGGAGGAGAAAGCTGATGTCACTCACGCAGGTGCAGCGGCAGGAAGGCACACACGCACTGGCATAGGGTTGCCGTAGGGGCAGAGGCCAGGAGGAAGGCCTTGAGGGAGGGGAGCTACGTCTCAGGACGGCGAGAGAGAGGAGCCGTGCCAGCGCTGGGAAGAGACGCGGTGAGCGGCGCTGCTGAAGGTGAAAACAGTGCAGTAGTAAATGAGTTATTTAGTTAGGGGAAGGGCGAAGGCAGCGGCAGGGACGGACGGGGACCGACAGAGCAGAACACCCCCTATTGATTTGCACCCGGGGCGTTCCACCCCAACCACCCCGCCCTCGGTACGCCACTGAATAATAATAATAATCATTCAGAAAGCGAGTAATCATAAAGACAGTAACAGGCTGCAAAGACTCCTGAGTCTGAGAAATGTCTGCAGCATTTTTTCCTTAAGATGCAAAAATAATCAGACCAGCACAGGGGGAGGATGCGAATGTGCAGTCCTGTGCTCTGCAGATTTATTCCTCTGGATACATTTCGCACGCCAATGAATTTTCCAGGCTAGTGGCCATTGGACCTCACCCTTCTTTACATTTATAACACTCCAGCAGTGATCCAAGTTGCTGGCTGCAGGGTGAAAAGCGCAGGATTGCACTGCTGCAGCCCCGACTGCAAGAAAGTAGATCAGAGGAGTCATTATTGTTGGTTCAATTCAATTGCATTTGAGTACACAGAAACAGGGAGAAAGCATGTGCTTGAACAAGATTATACAAAAGGTCAGCGGCGGAGCAGACAGCCTTAAGAGAAGTCATCCCCAGTGCATGCAAATATGCCTCAACAAAACACAAGGCTCAGACTGCAGCAGCACTCTGTCTGCAATGCGGTGGTGCGGGCAGCCTGGATTTAGATGTTGCATCCTGGGGCCAGGGTGGGAGGGAAAGTGGCTGCAGCTATAGGGGCAGCCCTTGGCCAGCAGCAGAAGATATCACAAGGCTCCTGTAGACAGGCTATTTAAATAGCACAGATCCTACTGTATTTCAGGCTTTACCCCTCCCATCGTCACCTCTGTGGGACAGCACTTGACAAAATCAGAACCCTGCATCGATGAACTTATGGTGAGAAGAATACTAAAAAGAAACCTTAAGATAATCCAGGAACGCAAGACCTTTGAAGTTGAAATGATGAAATATTTTGATACCCATCAGACAGGACTTAAAAGATCTGGGTTTTCTATCCCACTATAACGCATACAATTATACTGTTTTGTCATCCTCTTATCATGCTTCTTGCATGCTCAATTTCACTAAAAATGAGCATGTGCGCATGGGCGGGAAAACAAGACGGCCTGCGCAGCGGCAAATATTGCCACAGCAAGGCTTCAGCTGGCAGGGTCTCATGCCGCCTCCCAAATCGAGGTCATAAGTACATAAGTAGTGCCATACTGGGAAAGACCAAAGGTCCATCTAGCCCAGCATCCTGTCACCGACAGTGGCCAATCCAGGTCAAGGGCACCTGGCACGCTCCCTAAACGTAAAAACATTCCAGACAAGTTATACCTAAAAATGCGGAATTTTTCCAAGTCCATTTAATAGCGGTCTATGGACTTGTCCTTTAGGAATCTATCTAACCCCTTTTTAAACTCCGTCAAGCTAACCGCCCGTACCACGTTCTCCGGCAACGAATTCCAGAGTCTAATTACACGTTGGGTGAAGAAAAATTTTCTCCGATTCGTTTTAAATTTACCACACTGTAGCTTCAACTCATGCCCTCTAGTCCTAGTATTTTTGGATAGCGTGAACAGTCGCTTCACATCCACCCGATCCATTCCACTCATTATTTTATACACTTCTATCATATCTCCCCTCAGCCGTCTCTTCTCCAAGCTGAAAAGCCCTAGCCTTCTCAGCCTCTCTTCATAGGAAAGTCGTCCCATCCCCACTATCATTTTCGTCGCCCTTCGCTGTACCTTTTCCAATTCTACTATATCTTTTTTGAGATACGGAGACCAGTACTGAACACAATACTCCAGGTGCGGTCGCACCATGGAGCGATACAACGGCATTATAACATCCGCACACCTGGACTCCATACCCTTCCTAATAACACCCAACATTCTATTCGCTTTCCTAGCCGCAGCAGCACACTGAGCAGAAGGTTTCAGCGTATCATCGACGACGACACCCAGATCCCTTTCTTGATCCGTAACTCCTAACGCGGAACCTTGCAAGACGTAGCTATAATTCGGGTTCCTCTTACCCACATGCATCACTTTGCACTTGTCAACATTGAACTTCATCTGCCACTTGCACTGGCTACATCTCTGCTTAGGAGTAATGTCAGAAGTACTTTTTCACAGAGAGGGTGGTGGATGCCCTCCCGGGGCAGGTGATGGAGACAAAATCAGTGACAGAATTCCAAAAAGCATGGATAGACACAAAGGATGGTTATATGGTAAAAAGAAGGAATCAAAACCAAAACTTCTTAAATGTAAACCAGCCAAAAAACACCTGGAGATTCAATGCCAGTCACCAGGGCCATGCCTAGGGTCTCCGGCGCCCCCCTGCAGTTGGCCCCGCCCCGCCCCCTGAAAACGATTGCTACACTACCCGCCCTGCCCCCCCGAAAACGATCGTTACACTACCCGCCCTCTTCTCCCCAGATCCTTTTCCTTTTTTTTTGTTTAAATTTACCTCTGTCCGGCGGCAGCGTAGCGTTAGTGAGAAGGAGGCGGCGCTCCCCCGCCCCGACGTGTCAGTCTTCCCTTCGCTCAGTGTCCTGCCTTCTTCTGACGTCATTTGATGTCAGAAGAAGGCGGGACACTGAGCGAAGGGAAGACTGACACGTCGGGGCGGGGGAGCGCCGCCTCCTTCTCACTAACGCTACGCTGCCGCCGGACAGAGGTAAATTTAAACAAAAAAAAGGAAAAGGATCTGGGGAGAAGAAGGCGAGGTAAGCATGGTGCAGTGGGGCGCCCCCCAGAGGATGGCGCCCTCCTGCCATGCTTACCTCGCTTACCATGTTGGCACGGCCCTGCCAGTCACCAGAGATGGCCTGACATTGAATATCTGGGCTGACCGCCGATCGCGGGAGTTAGCCAGGCTCCCTCCCGCGGTCAGGGCAAACAATGCGCCCCTTCCCCCCTGCCTGCTCACTGCCGTCCCCACCCCCACCTGCAAACAATGCACCCCCCGGCCTGCTCACTGCCACCACACCCCCACCTGCCCACCACCAGCACTGCCCCCCCCCTCACCTGGTTCAATATCTCTCTTGTTTTTCCCTCCTCCTCTTGGCAGTGCTCTTACGGGCTGCCGGCAGCATAAAAAAAAGAAGCAACTTACCTCCGGCCGGCCTCTGAAGTGTTTCCTCTGCTGTGTATCCCGCCTCTGTGCACACAGGAAATTGCATCAGAGGACACGGGCAAATCAAAGAGAACACATCTGACGCCATCGGGAGGGTAGCCTGCAGGAACAATGTCGAGGGGAGGAGGGAAAGACGAGAGAGATTCTGAACTGGGGGGGACAGAATTTAATGTTGGTTTGCGTTAGGAACGCTTATGGCCAGGGCCAGGCCCGGGGGAATGTTGACCCCCTGCCCCCACCTCTCAGCGGTCTGAATATCGGGTTCTATGTTACTATGTAAATACCAGATATATGTGCATGAGTCCTGTCCACGTTCTGCCCAGACTCCACCTATGCATACATCCATAGCACTTAGGTAGAACTGTGGAATTTACACACCTATGTGCACACATATGCATGCATTTGCCGTTACTCTAATCATTTATGCAGGGCCAGTCTTAGGCAGGGGTGACAGGGGGTGACCGCACAGTGCCTCGAGCTCACAGGGTCCCTGCAGCCAGTCGCGTCCCTATTGTGTTGCGATCAAACTCCGCCTGCCATCTTTTTCGATAATACGGTTCCGGACAGCTCTTTGCTGCGCCGCCAAAATAGATGGCCGGCCATTTATTTGGCCGGCGCCGTTCGATTATGCCCCTCAATGTGAGCACAATACTAATGAAACACCTAATAAGCATGCATTAGAACATTCAACTAACAGATACAGTGGTGGAAATAAGTATTTGATCCCTTGCTGATTTTGTAAGTTTGCCCACTGACAAAGACATGAGCAGCCCATAATTGAAGGGTAGGTTATTGGTAACAGTGAGAGATAGCACATCACAAATTAAATCCGGAAAATCACATTGTGGAAAGTATATGAATTTATTTGCATTCTGCAGAGGGAAATAAGTATTTGATCCCCCACCAACCAGTAAGAGATCTGGCCCCTACAGACCAGGTAGATGCTCCAAATCAACTCGTTACCTGCATGACAGACAGCTGTCGGCAATGGTCACCTGTATGAAAGACACCTGTCCACAGACTCAGTGAATCAGTCAGACTCTAACCTCTACAAAATGGCCAAGAGCAAGGAGCTGTCTAAGGATGTCAGGGACAAGATCATACACCTGCACAAGGCTGGAATGGGCTACAAAACCATCAGTAAGACGCTGGGCGAGAAGGAGACAACTGTTGGTGCCATAGTAAGAAAATGGAAGAAGTACAAAATGACTGTCAATCGACAAAGATCTGGGGCTCCACGCAAAATCTCACCTCGTGGGGTATCCTTGATCATGAGGAAGGTTAGAAATCAGCCTACAACTACAAGGGGGGAACTTGTCAATGATCTCAAGGCAGCTGGGACCACTGTCACCACGAAAACCATTGGTAACACATTACGACATAACGGATTGCAATCCTGCAGTGCCCGCAAGGTCCCCCTGCTCCGGAAGGCACATGTGACGGCCCGTCTGAAGTTTGCCAGTGAACACCTGGATGATGCCGAGAGTGATTGGGAGAAGGTGCTGTGGTCAGATGAGACAAAAATTGAGCTCTTTGGCATGAACTCAACTCGCCGTGTTTGGAGGAAGAGAAATGCTGCCTATGACCCAAAGAACACCGTCCCCACTGTCAAGCATGGAGGTGGAAATGTTATGTTTTGGGGGTGTTTCTCTGCTAAGGGCACAGGACTACTTCACCGCATCAATGGGAGAATGGATGGGGCCATGTACCGTACAATTCTGAGTGACAACCTCCTTCCCTCCGCCAGGGCCTTAAAAATGGGTCGTGGCTGGGTCTTCCAGCACGACAATGACCCAAAACATACAGCCAAGGCAACAAAGGAGTGGCTCAGGAAGAAGCACATTAGGGTCATGGAGTGGCCTAGCCAGTCACCAGACCTTAATCCCATTGAAAACTTATGGAGGGAGCTGAAGCTGCGAGTTGCCAAGCGACAGCCCAGAACTCTTAATGATTTAGAGCTGCAAAGAGGAGTGGACCAAACTTCCTCCTGACATGTGTGCAAACCTCATCATCAACTACAGAAGACGTCTGACCGCTGTGCTTGCCAACAAGGGTTTTGCCACCAAGTATTAGGTCTTGTTTGCCAGAGGGATCAAATACTTATTTCCCTCTGCAGAATGCAAATAAATTCATATACTTTCCACAATGTGATTTTCCGGATTTAATTTGTGATGTGCTATCTCTCACTGTTACCAATAACCTACCCTTCAATTATGGGCTGCTCATGTCTTTGTCAGTGGGCACACTTACAAAATCAGCAAGGGATCAAATACTTATTTCCCCCACTGTACGTGCTAGTATTCTGTAGCATTTGCAGGTATTCGGTGCAAATTTCTAGAATTGCATTTAATGAGTTTTTGAAGTGTTTTCTTTCTTTCTTTTTTTTAATAAACTTAGGGCCCTGTTTACTAAGCTGCACTGTAGGGGCGCTAGTGTTTTTTAGTGCATGCTAAAAATTAGGACGCTCTAATGCTAGAAACACCCATTTATTCCTATGGGTGTGTCTAGCATTAGCGCACTCTAAAAACGCTAGCACGCCTTAGTGAACAGGGTCCTTTATTCTTTTACTGGCTGTCAACAAGACTGCTTTTTGCTTCAGGATGACCAATATTGAAAATCAATTTACCATAATCCTGTGTAAAATTTGCCTTTATTTTTTTTTTATGATTCTTATACTGTTCATCACGTTCAAAATATGTTCACTAGTTCACAAAATTATCCATGGAGACGCACCAGCTTACATGTCGGACCTAATAGACCTACCACCCAGGAATGCCAAAAGATCATCCCGCAAATTCCTTGATCTGCACTTCCCCAGTTGCAAGGGAATGAAATACATAAGTAATGCCATACTGGGAAAAGACCAAGGGTCCATCGAGCCCAGCATCTTGTCCACGACAGCGGCCAATCCAGGCCAAGGGCACCTGGCAAGCTTCCCAAACGTACAAACATTCTATACATGTTATTCCTGGGATTTTGGATTTTTCCAAGTCCGTTTAGTAGCGGTTTGTGGACTTGTCCTTTAGGAAACCGTCCAACCCCTTTTTAACTCTGCTAAGCTAACCGCCTTCACCACATTTTCCGGCAATGAATTCCAGAGTTTAATTACACGTTGGGTGAAGAAAACTTTTCTCCGATTTGTTTTAAATTTACTGCACTGTAGTTTCATCGCATGCCCCTAGTCCTAGTATTTTGGAAAGCGTGAACAGACGCTTCACATCCACCTGTTCCACTCCACTCATTATTTTATATACCTCTATCATGTCTCCCCTCAGCCGTCTCTTCTCCAAGCTGAATAGCCCTAGCCTCCTTTGTCTTTCTTCATAGGGAAGTCGTCCCATCCCCGCTATCATTTTAGTCGCCCTTCGCTGCACCTTTTCCAATTCTACTATATCTTTCTTGAGATGCGGTCGCACCATGGAGCGATACAACGGCGTTATAACATCCTCACACCTGTTTTCCATACCTTTCCTAATAATACCCAACATTCTATTTGCTTTCTTAGCCGCAGCAGCACACTGAGCAGAAGGTTTCAGTGTGTTATCGATGACGACACCCAGATCCCTTTCTTGGTCCGTAACTCCTAACGTGGAACCTTGCATGACGTAGCTATAATTCGGGTTCTTTTTTCCCACATGCATCACCTTGCACTTGCTCACATTAAACGTCATCTGCCATTTAGCCGCCCAGTCTCCCAGTCTCGTAAGGTCCTCTTGTAATTTTTCACAATCCTGTTGCGAGTTAACGACTTTGAATAACTTTGTGTCATCAGCAAATTTAATTACCTCGCTAGTTACTCCCATCTCTAAATCATTTATAAATATATTAAAAAGCAGCAGTCCTAGCACAGACCCCTGAGGAACCCCACTAACTACTCTTGCGTCAAACTTCACCTACTTGAGCACACAGTTATGGAACGCACTGCCGAGCAACTTGAAATCGATATACGAAATAGCGAACTTCCGCGCACTACTGAAGACCCATCTCTTTGAAAGAGCATACCAAAAAGATCAACCCGAGTGACTATGCACAACTCGCCTATTTAATCTCAGAACTGTTTCCTAAAATCTGCTTGTATACTACTACTTTGTATTATCATCATGCTGACCAAGATCCTGCAATACTAAATGTTTATATTACTAACATTCTTCCACTACTCATGATGTATTGTAAGCCACTTTGAGCCTGCAAAGAGGTGGGATAAGGTGGGATACAAATGCAACAAATAAATAAATACATACATAATTATTAAATACTGGAGAAAGAGACTTTTTATGTTAAAGCCAGCACAGTCTGTACTGATTCTTTTTACCTGTTATTCTACTGTGTTTAACTTACTCCCCTGTTTGCTAAGCTGCGTGGCAATGCCGACACAGCTTATTCGAAGTGAATGGGCTGTGTCGGCATTAGCAAGAGGCTTAGTAAACAGGGTGGTTATTCTTTTGCTGTTCACTAACTGGAGTGTAGCCCTTTGAGGTCTGTTTCGGCCTGCCTTTCCGACATCGCTGCCTGGATGTCCAACTGGCATCTGAAACTGAACATGGCTAAGACTGAGCTCCTTGTCTTTCCACCCAAACCCTCTTCTCCTCTTCCCCCACTTTCCGTCTCTGTTGACAATGCCCTCATCCTCCCCGTCGCTTCAGCCCGCAATCTCGGAGTCATCTTTGACTCCTCCCTCTCCTTCTTTGCCCATATCCAGCAGACAGCTAAGACCTGTCGCTTCTTCCTCTATAATATTAGCAAAATTCGCCCATTCCTCTCTGAACAGACCACCCGAACCCTCGTCCACTCGCTCGTTACCTCTCGTCTTGACTATTGCAACCTTCTCCTCGCTGGCCTCCCGCTTAGCCACCTATCCCCCCTTCAATCTGTCCAAAATTCCGCCGCACGTCTTATTTACCGCGTGAACCGATACTCTCATATCACCCCTCTCCTCAAGTCGCTTCACTGGCTCCCGATCCGCTACCATATACAGTTCAAGCTTCTCCTATTGACCTTCAAGTGCACTCAATCTGCAGCCCCCCCATTACCTCTCTACCCTCCTCTCCCCCTATGTTCCCACCCGTAACATCCGCTCTCAGGACAAATCACTCCTATCTGTACCCTTCTCCACCACCGCTAACTCCAGACTCCGCCCCTTCTGCCTCGCTTCACCTTATGCCTGGAACAGACTTCCTGAGCCCATACGCCGTGCACCCTCCCTGCCCATTTTCAAGTCCTTACTCAAGGCCCGTCTCTTCTCCCTTGCTTTTGGCGCCTAACCACCTTCCCCATTCCTGATACCTACACTGACTATATAGCTTATTACCTTTAGATTGTAAGCTCTCTTGAGCAGGGACTGTCCTTCCCCTTGTCTAAACTTGTACAGCGCTGCGTAACCCTTGTAGCGCTATAGAAATGCTAAGTAGTAGTAGTAGTACTTTGAGGTCTGAGTGCCGTGAGTTAAAGTTGATCGGGGAGAATACATTTTGCCATAGACACTACAAATTGATGATGTCCCCAGCTCAGGGGTGACCCTCAGCCCCATCTAACTAGAGGTCTACCACACTTGCAAGCACTCAAGTTTCTTCAGCTGGCAACCTTGAACAGGAAAAACAGGGCAGATTGGATAGTTCAACTGGTCTTTTCTTTCTGCCATCCTCTACAACGTTACTCTAATTGCATGGCCGTATTTATTTATTTGTTACATTTGTATCCACATTTTCCCACCTATTTGCAGGCTCAGTGTGGCTTACATAGTACCGTAAAGGCGTTCACACAAGTCCGGTAGAGAAACAAATACATGGTGATGTTGTAGTCGATTAAGGGTCAGGCACAATGGGGATTGAAGAGAGGAGAGGTTATAATAGTGTCAATTACGAGGTTTGGTTTTGCTGTGTTTTTTTTTGTACCCCACACTTTCCCACTCATGGCAGGCTTAATGCGGCTTAGGTACTTATTTGTACCTTGGGCAATGGAGGGTTAAGTGACTTGCCCAGAGTCAAAAGGAGCTGCCTGTGCCTGCAGTGGGAATCGAACCCAGTTCCCCAGGACCAAAGTCCACCACTCTAACCACTAGGCCACTCCTCACCTCATGGTGATGTTGTGGCCGATTAAGGTTCAGGCACAATGGGGATCGAAGAGAGGAGGGGTTATATAGTGCCCATTACGAGCTTTGGTTTTGCTGTGTTGCAGGGCGTAGGCATTTATGTTGGGTCGGTGGGGTATGCCTTTTTGATCAGGTTGGTTTTTAGTGATTTCCTGAAGTTTAGATGGTTGCAGGTTGTTTTCACAGCTTTTTGGCAGTGAGTTCCATAGTTGTGTGCTTATGTAGGAGAAGCTGGATGCGCATGCTATGTTTGTTCGTTAAAATGAACTGTGAAGAAGAGCTGGAGGTGGCCTACTGATAGATGCGGAACAAATCAATCTTTGGCATGTCCGCCTGCGGCTTCCTTTTCTGTTCATGTCCATTCAGATGTCTGAGCGTCCATTCAGCATTATCACGCTATCCCAGTGAATCTGGCAAAGGGGAAGCAAAGGAAATACATGACTGACAGGAAAAAGACAACCTTCCTGAGGCCTGCTAGTGGAGCTGTGTCAACCTTCCGTCTCTCCCTGCTCTCTCTCTCTGGTTTCTATAGCTGGCAAATACACTAAAGGGCCACAGTTCAACTTGGGATGAAAAGTCCAACGGTGCTACTTGCAAACATCTTTGTGGAATGATTTTATGTTTTCTGGTCTCGTGTGGGTCCTACGGAAAATGTTAGACTCAGCTAAATATTCCGTTTTAAAATTGTGCCAGCAAACTGAATTATGGAGGAGTTTACAGTCCCTTTCCCTATGTGTCCTATCTGTCTGTCCTACCCTTATCCTTATTGGTCCTGTCTGTCTGTCCTGATTTGGATTGTAAGCTCTTTTGAGCAGGGGTTGTCTTTTCTTCATGTTCAGTTGCGAAGCGCTGCGTACGACTGGTAGCGCTATAGAAATGATTTATAGTAGTAGTAGTTTACAAAAAAAATCTGTTTCCATAAGATATTGCTCATGTACAATTATTTGAATGAAAATCTGCATTAGAGAGCATAGAAATTGAAATAAGTGATGTTTGTTTTCAGTTATGCTGGGCATATAAACTTGGATGCTATCGACAGAGAGCTAGGCAAACATAAAGCCCTTTCTAAGAGTAATTTTATAACAGGTTGCATAGGAGGGGAGGTCAAGTAGGTGCCTATTTGGGGGCAATTTTATTAAGACACATATGTGACTAGGTGTTTTTATAAAATACCCAATTCAATTATCTATCTACTTATCATTTCTATAGCGCTACAAGGCATACGCAGCGCTGTACACCATACACAAAAGACAGTCCCTGCTCAAAGAGCTTACAATCTAGATAGGACAGGTAAACAGACAGAACAATTAAGGGTAAGGGAATAAAGAGGTGAGGATAAAGGACAGGGCAAGTGAGTTAGGAGTCAAAAGCAGTGGTAAAGAGGTGGGTTTTGAGTTTGGACTTGAAAACGGCTAAAGACGGGGCAAGACGGGCTCGGGAAGTCTATTCCAGGCGTGAGGTGCAGCGAGACAAAAGGAACGGAGTCTTGAATTAGCAGTAGAGGAGAAAGGGACAGATAGGAGAGATTTATCTACACAACGGAGTACTCGAGGGGGGACCCTCAGAGACTTCACCCACATGATAGTCATAGAAGACCACTAACGGGTGAGGTATTGCACTTCATTCACTGGGTCGCTCACTCTTACACAGTATTTAAGTGCAATAATGTGCTTTTTTTCTGTATATAAAGTGCTGTTGTGCTATTTTGCCCATCCAACTAATGCACTCTTGTTAACAAACTCAGCCAGCCTGCACCTCAAAGCATAAATTTGACAATGATAACAATAAATATTTCCACTTATCTCATGAGCCCTGCGTCGGTGAACTACCAAATGCTAAGGGCTCCGAAATCCAAATCTCTTTTCAAATACTGAAGGCAAGACTGCTCTCCCCTGTTGTAAATGATACTCCCCTACTCCCATCCCTTCCCTTCATGTGCTGCCTTCCTCCTCTTCCCATCCCTTCCCGTCAAGTGCAGAATTTCACCCTCTGGTCTCTTCCCTCATATGCAGCAATCCCCTCTTACCATCCCTTCCCTTCTTAATGCAGCCTTCCCCCTTCCCATTCCTTCCTTTCATATGCAATATTTTCCCCCCCTTCCCATTCCTTCCCTTCAAGTGCAGAATTTCACCCTCTCGTCTCTTCCTCATATGTAGTAATTCCCTCTTCCCGTCCGTCCGTTTCCTTCTTGTGCAGCCTTCCCCCTTCCCATTCCTTCCTTTCATATGCAATATTTTCCCCTCTTCCCATTCCTTCCCTTCAAGTGCAGAATTTCACCCTCTCATCTCTTCCTCATATGTAGTAATTCCCTCTTCCCGTCCCTTCCCTTCTTAATGCAGCCTTCCCCCTTCCCATTCCTTCCTTTCATATGCAATATTTTCCCCTCTTCCCATTCCTTCCCTTCAAGTGCAGAATTTCACCCTCTCATCTCTTCCTCATATGTAGTAATTCCCTCTTCCCATCCCTTCCCTTCTTGTGCAGCCTTCCCCTTTCCCATTCCTTCCTTTCATGTGCAGCATTTTCCCCTTCCCATTTCTTCCCTTCATGTGCAGCATTTCACCCTCTCGTCTCTTTCCTCATATGCAGAAATCCCCTCTTCCCATCGGTCCGTTTCCTTCTTGTGCAGCCTTCCCCCTTCCCATTCCTTCCTTTCATATGCAATATTTTCCCCTCTTCCCATTCCTTCCCTTCAAGTGCAGAATTTCACCCTCTCATCTCTTCCTCATATGTAGTAATTCCCTCTTCCCGTCCCTTCCCTTCTTAATGCAGCCTTCCCCCTTCCCATTCCTTCCTTTCATATGCAATATTTTCCCCCCCTTCCCATTCCTTCCCTTCAAGTGCAGAATTTCACCCTCTCGTCTCTTCCTCATATGTAGTAATTCCCTCTTCCCGTCCGTCCGTTTCCTTCTTGTGCAGCCTTCCCCCTTCCCATTCCTTCCTTTCATATGCAATATTTTCCCCTCTTCCCATTCCTTCCCTTCAAGTGCAGAATTTCACCCTCTCATCTCTTCCTCATATGTAGTAATTCCCTCTTCCCGTCCCTTCCCTTCTTAATGCAGCCTTCCCCCTTCCCATTCCTTCCTTTCATATGCAATATTTTCCCCTCTTCCCATTCCTTCCCTTCAAGTGCAGAATTTCACCCTCTCATCTCTTCCTCATATGTAGTAATTCCCTCTTCCCATCCCTTCCCTTCTTGTGCAGCCTTCCCCTTTCCCATTCCTTCCTTTCATGTGCAGCATTTTCCCCTCTTCCCATTTCTTCCCTTCATGTGCAGCATTTCACCCTCTCGTCTCTTTCCTCATATGTAGTAATTCCCTCTTCCCGTCCGTCCGTTTCCTTCTTGTGCAGCCTTCCCCCTTCCCATTCCTTCCTTTCATATGCAATATTTTCCCCCCCCTTCCCATTCCTTCCCTTCAAGTGCAGAATTTCACCCTCTCGTCTCTTCCTCATATGCAGAAATTCCCTCTTCCCGTCCGTCCGTCCGTTTCCTTCTTGTGCAGCCTTCCCCCTTCCCATTCCTTCCTTTCATGTGCAGCATTTTCCCCTCTTCCCATTTCTTCCCTTCATGTGCAGCATTTCACCCTCTCGTCTCTTTCCTCATATGTAGTAATTCCCTCTTCCCGTCCGTCCGTTTCCTTCTTGTGCAGCCTTCCCCCTTCCCATTCCTTCCTTTCATATGCAATATTTTCCCCTCTTCCCATTCCTTCCCTTCAAGTGCAGAATTTCACCCTCTCATCTCTTCCTCATATGTAGTAATTCCCTCTTCCCATCCCTTCCCTTCTTGTGCAGCCTTCCCCCTTGCCATTCCTTCCTTTCATGTGCAGCATTTCCCCTCTTCCCGTCCCTTCCCTTCATGTAGAGCCTTCCTCCTTCCTTATAGAATAGCATTCAGTGCTGATTTCAGTGCACAGATTTCGGCAGCAGGGACATATGCCTGCTGAAACCAGGTGTAATTCCCAGTTCCCAATTTGGGTGCACATTCCCAGTATTCTATAACACTGTGTGCAAATTATAGGAAGGCTCCTGACCCACACATGCACCTCCCATAGCCACGCCTCTTTTGGGTTTCACGCAATGGGATTTGGTTGCGCATTGTTATAGATGTGTGCACAAATCCAGATTGGTGCCAGTTAGTGCTAATTAGCACTCAGTTATGGATCAGTGCTCACATAGTGCCCAATTTTGAGTACATATAGAATCTGGGGGCATTTGTCCAACGTGTAATGTGAAACAGATATGAAATTAAGGTTATGCTTAGCAAGAGCAGGCTGGATGTTTAGCAGTGCTGAAAATCCACATTAATTAAAACAGGTTTCATTTTAATGGACCTTGTGTGTTCTGTAAAGCCATCTTATATAATAAAACTCACCCTCAACGTTCTGAAGACACTGACGTCACTTCCGTCACTTCCTTCAAGATGGGTTCGAAGGGTTCGTGGTGGTGAAGCCACCGAAATCGCCAAGTCTTGGGGCCCTGCCCTCGCGTCAAACATGATGATGTCGAGGGTGGAGTAATGGCGTCACACACCGAGGGTGGAGCAATGGCGTACGGTGCGTTCAGGAGGTGCGGAGCAATGGCAGAACGACGAAGGGGTCGGTAGGTAGGGAGGGAGGGAGGGAGAAGGGGGGGGTGTTAGGGAGGAAAACCTTGCTAGCGCCCGTTTCCAGAAATAGGCCTCTTTTACTAGTTTATCCATAAAGGCCAAAATGTATGAGTACATTTTATTGTATAATCCGTTGTTTCTTTTATACGCTGGAATATCACACTACTATGTTACTATTGGCAGTCATTGCCTGAGAGTCACCTAGGGATAGTGTAGTCATCCAGACTTTGATAAATGGAAACACTGAAACAATTTAACTAAACCAAACATCAGTCTGGCAAGGTCTATTACACCTACAAAAAAAAAAAAAGTTGTTTCTCCGTAGTTCCTTGGGCCATTTGGGAAATCTTGCTTTTGTCTTTGTCTGTCTTCTACCACCCCATGCCTTGCCTCACAGGAAAGTAATTTTCTCTTTGCAAAAGTTAAGCTTTTAAAGCAGATGTAAACAAGGCCTGACTAATTCTTTAGTCAAGCTTTCCACAGGACCTTAATAAAACATCATTTTCCTAGCTGTGTTTCATTTCCCCATGTCTATGTCATATGAAATAAATAAAAAACGCATTGAACCTAATGAGTGAGCAGTCACATGACCCTTCCTTGGCCCCTCTCTTCTCCACATCTTATTACCAGGAAGTTCAGCCAAAGTTATCAGCAGCCCAACAGCTCATTTGATCGATCCCAAATTGTAGGATCTGGGAAGCTGTACGCCCTTTCCCATATTTATAATATCAGTACTTATCAGGCCCGATATTCAGCCTAAGATGGTCAGCGTTTTTTAAGCCACTCACAACCGCAGGTTGAGTTAAGTCCAGGTATTCAATGCGCTTAACACATTGAATATCTGGGTAACTGTGGACACAGGGCAATATTCAGGCCTGTGCCTGGTTACCTCAGCAGATAAAGTGAAAACTAGAAGGGAGACCACAGTAACATAGTAAGTGACGGCAGATAAAGGGGATTGGACGACTTCCCTATGAGGAAAGGCTGAAGCGTCTAGGGCTCTTCAGCTTGGAGAAAAGACAGCTGAGGGGAGATATGATAGAGGTCTATAAAATAATGAGTGGAGTGGAAAGGGTAGATGTGAATTGTTTACTCTTTCCAAAAATACTAGGACTAAGGGGCATGCAATGAAGCTACAAAGCAGTAAATTTAATACGAATGAGAGAAAATTTTTCTTCACTCAATGTGTAATTAAACTCTGGAATTCACTGCCCCGAAGAGGTCACTAGACCACCAGGGCAGTAGAGTAAGGACCAGGGGAGGGGACTAGGAATTGGATAGGACATCATTAGGCCCGCCCGTCAGCCTGCCCATTTGTCCGGAATTCCGGACAAATGGGCAGGCTGGCAAAACCCGCCCGGTTGCCGGGCCATGTCCTCAAAATGAGGATGTCCGGATAAAACCGGACATATGGTAACCCTAGGCATTCCTGGCATCAACCACCCTCTCCACTTCTTTTTTTTTGTTTCAGCTGAAACCAATTCTGTGACCAAATTTCAGCGCTCGGTTTCAGCTAGTAGCGTGCAGACAGAGCATTCAAGGTATTTACTGAATCCCCACCCTGCCCAAGGTTGCCAGCTGGGAAAAATTTTCCCAGCCCAAAATGAGCCGTAAACCCGCCCAAAAACCGCCTGTAGCCAATCCCCGTCTCCCGCGTCACCGAACCCCGCTCCGTGTCACTAGCCCCGCCTCCCACATCACTAACCACGCCTCCCACATCACTAGCCCCGCCCCTACGTCATCCCTGATGTCAACCCCGCCCCGGAAAAGCTTCTATTGGACCGAATTGGACCAATAGAAGCCCCTGGAAAAAAACGCCGAACTTGCACAGCGGCAACGGGAAAACCACCCAAAAAAACGCATCCCGTGGCCGGCGAAATTTTCCCCCCCGCCGCTGGCGAAAACCCGCCCAATTGGGCGGTAAAACCGCCCACCTGGCAACAATGACCCTGCCCTTACCCTACCATCATGCTATTCCAGTTGGTCCTTTCCCATGTCAGCAAAACAGTAGACAGCACAATTGGTGCAAAGGAGTAATCCCGCCTCACAGGGCCTTCAGTGGATACACTGAATCTCCAAAGGTTTAGAGGGGCCCTGTCAGATGTGCTCAGGATTCAGGAGGCTAAAATTGGCAACTGTCTGGATTTTATCAGGATTCTAAAAATGTGTAAATTTTCTGTCTGAAAGTCAGAAGGATGGCTAAGTGTGTGGATATTTTTCAGAGTTCAGCCCACTACAGCTCTCTAATTCCCCCCCCCTCCCCCTCCAGTGCAGAAGCTGTGGTAGAATCCAGCCAATGGGAAGGCTTCTAGTCACAGGAAGGCTAGGAAGGATGGGCTGAGCGTGAGCTGCAAAGCTACGGGAGAAATTGAGCTCAGCATTGCCAGGGCTGCGGGTTTCCCGTCGATTGGGCTCCTTTCCTCGACCCGCTGCGGCTTTTTCACGCTGCATGCAGGTTGCGGGATTTTGGGCGGCTTTTTCTTCCCCGCCAGCGTTTTTTTCCCATGGCCGTTGGCCGCAGGTTGGCTCAGTTTTCCCACGGCCGCAGCCAGTGGAGGCGAGCTTAATGATGTCGTTTGTAAGCGAATAGCCTCATTAATATTTATTAATGATGTCATTCATATGCAAATTGACTAATATTAATGATGTCATTCATATGCAGATTGACTTTGTGCGGGGGGGGGGGGGGGGCTTTGGGGCTGGTTTTGGGCGTGAACAGTTTTTTCCATCTGGCAACACTGACACAGGAGGATCTTTGGAGAGAATGAGTGAGATTCCTGGGTCTGGGCGGAGATTGTTGAAAACCAGGAAGACTGAAGAATGGGGGAAAGTGTGAAGGATCTGCTGTCAGCTGAGGGAAAGGATTGGCAGCAAATGCCAAAACTTTACATGATGGTGGGCTGATTGGAAGGGTGGGGGGGGGGGGTGGGCACACTGCCTGAATGAGCACATGAGCTAGAAAGTGTATGTACTTGTGTGTTTCTTGGCCCCTGGTGAGCACAGTCTCATATAAATTTAAAACTTCCCTTTGAAAATCTGGGCTGGAGTAAAGAGGTTCAGTGAAGAGAAATTTTCAGCCCATGGAATTTACCCTGTTAACTATTAAATTACTTGGGCGAATTCCTTTGAACACTGTCCTAATACTAACAGGGCCGCCGGGGCTGGGCCCGGGACAAGGCCGCCCCCAGGCTGCCCCCGGGCCCCCCCCCCCCCCACTTGAGATCGCGTCGCACCCCCCCATCCGAGGTCGCCGGGCCCCCCCTCCACCCGCTGCCAGTGCCGGGCCCCCTGATCTAACCTAAAGTGCCTTCATCTTCGCAGCAAGCAGCAGAAGCAGGGCAGACCTCTCCTTCCTTCCCTGCCCCGCCCTCGCGGACGTTACGTCAGGCAAGGGCAGGACACGGAAGGAAGGAGTGGCCTGCCCTGCTGCTGCTGCTTGCTGCGAAGATGAAGGCGCTTAAGGTTAGTTGTGGGAGCGAAGGAAGGCTTAAAGTTAGTTGTGGGAGCGACGGAAGGGCGGGCGGGCCTGACTGCGGCAGCGCCGGGACCACCCCCCCCCCTCTCGGCGGCCCTGAATACTAATACAGTTATTTTGCTCCTTTCCATTTGTGAACCTTTTTTTACATGTAAAACTTTGTAAATTTTAATCTTGATTTTTCTGGCAGTCCATCTTTTCAATATCTAGTTTCTAGAGGCAATTGAGGGTGAAAATGACTTGCCCAGCTTCCCTGGTTCTCTGCCCACTGCTGCAGAGCTACCGAATTACCCAGCTCCAGGAGGGAGACTTTTTAGCCAGCCCTATTTTTGAACTTATATCCCAATTGAGTGCTCTGTTTGTAGTCCCTGATACCACCATTGAAATCAGCGCTTCGTATCCCATAATGTACCAGTTGCAGAAATCCAGGACTGGCTCAAAATTTCCCTCCTGGAACTGGGTAAATTTGGCAGCTCTCCAGCTCTAACCACTAAGCATGTGCTTCCATAGTCCTCATGCGCACTCACAAACTATGATGTTATCATACCCACAACTAGCCTGGGTACTTTTTGCTGCTACTTCTGGAGAGGTGAATGATGATGGAGGGTGGGCAGTGGCATAGGAAGGGGGGGGGGGGCGGGGGGCGGTCCGCCCTGGGTGCACGCCGCTGAGGGGGTGTCGGCTCTGCTGGTTCCCTGCTCCCTCTGCCCCGGAACAGGTTACTTCCTGTTCCAGGGCAGAGAGAGCAGGGAACCAGCGGTGCCGACACAGCTCCCAGCGACGTGCAGTCGGGGCGGATCGGCCCTCCCACCCCCTCCCCCCTTTCCTATGCCACTAAGAATGCGCTCCGGGGGGGGTGCGCCGTGCTGCACTGGGGGGGGGGTGCGCAGCATCGACCCACCCCGGGTGTCAGCCGCCCTCACTACGGCACTGAGGGTGGGGTCCCTGGTAGGGGGGGCCACAGATATATGTTTGCCTAGTGAGCCAAACCAAGAAACACACAGGAGTTTGTGAGACCACATGTTACTTCTCTCCCCCTCCCCCCCCCTTCGTTTGTTAATGGTCTCCTGCCACCTCTCCTCGCTGCTGCTGTTGTTTTTTTTTCTTTAGGCTCATATAGCCCAGTGCCCCCAACATTTCTGCCTCCTGTAGGATATAATGGGGGCATAATAATAATTTTTGTGAGGAATGGGAACAGTGCTACTTTTCATTCCTCCTTAGTTTAATCCCTGACCATAACCCCTCTCAATATTACTACTACTTAACATTTCTGAAGCGCTACCAGGGTTACGCAGCGCTGTACAATTTAACAAAGAGAGACAGTCCCTGCTCAAAGAGCTTACAATCTAATAGATAAGAGTGAGACAAATATAGGACAATCAAGCCATTGTGACATCACTGATGAGGTTGGCTCTTAGGCATTGGTGGAATGAGGCATTATGACATCACAATCTCAGCTCTGGATACCAGAGACTGAAACTCTTCACACTAAGGGGGGAAGTGGGCCAAGTATAGGACAGTCGAGCCATTGTGACATCACTGATGAGGTTGGCTCTTAGGCATTGGTGGAATGAGGCATTATGACATCACAATCTCAGCTCTGGTTAAATCACTGCTATATGTAAGTAATACTACTACTACTACTACTTAACATTTCTAAAGCGCTACCAGGGTTACGCAGCGCTGTACAATTTAACACAGAGGACAGTCCCTGCTCAAAGGAGCTTACAATCTAAAGGACAAAAAGTGCAATCAAATTGGGGCAGTCTAGATTTCCTGAATAGAAGTATAGTGGTTAGGTGCCGAAGGCGACATTGAAGAGGTGGGCTTTGAGCAACTCCCATCTATGACTCTGTCCCTATTCCCAAGTTCAGAATCTGCCCCCTGCATTCCCACCCCGAGGCCAGCATCAATCCCTTTTCTCTCCCCTGCCCCCCCCCCCCCCCCCCCCCGCATATCCCATCTTTCTCTCCCCCTATCCCAGCATGTCTTTCCCTCTACCCCCCCCCCCCCCATGGGTCCAGCATTTCTCCCCTCTCTTCCCCAGCTCATCATCCAAGCTCTTGCCAGACCAAGGGGAAATGGGGAAATATCAGAGCTGCCAAGAGAAATTAAGTTTTAAAAGTGAGATTTGCAGTTCATGGTATTCCATGCTTCCACAACCTCCTCCCCTTTTCCCGTCCTTCTAATAAAATACCTTATTTACCCCCAGTGACTGCAAAGTTGGGACAAAAGAGCAGATACTAGCAGATACCCAAAACTAACCCAGCTCAATTAGCAATACTAGACATTCCCACCCAACCCAGTGATTCTTGGGCTCGCTCAGTTGTGGGGCGTGGCTGATAGATTCAAACCATGAGCACAAAAATCTGAAAATTATCTTTTCTTTGCTTGTTTTGATTTTCTCTTCCTAGTTTCGCCTCTCCTGCCACTTCATCCCTCTCTTAACCCCTTAGTGCTTCTTCCCTCCAACCGGATCCTCTCTCTTTTCAGAACCCTTTTCTCAGCCTATCTCCCCTATCAGCCCCCTCCTCTTTGAATCCCACACAGTTCCTCTCCCTGTCCTCATCTGTTTCTCTTCCTTCAGCTCCTCTCTCATCCACTTATCTTTGTATCACTTCCCATCCCCCCTTTGCATTTACTTCAGCTCTGTTCTCCCTTGTATATTCCATGTCTTTTCCCTCAGCCTTTCTTTCCCTTATAACCCACTAGTAAAAATGGCCCGTTTCTGGCACCGATGAAACGGGCGCTAGCGGGCACGGGACTCCCTTCCCCTCCCCTTCCAGTACCTGTTCCGTCGGCCCAGAAAAGAAAGAGCCCCCTCTTTCCTCCCGTAGCGGTGGCTTCCTTGCTGCATGGTGTGGGAGTCACCGAGAGTTGAAGTCTCGCGAGGCAGCTTGAACTCTCGGCGGCCATTTTGAAACGCCGAGAGCCGGACTCCCACACCGTGCAGCAAGGAAGCCACCGCTATGGGAGGAAAGAGGGGGCTCTTTCTTTCCTGGGCCGACGGAACAGGTACCTCTAGACCACCAGGGAGACACGCGTAAGGGGAGGGGAGGTGACAGGAAGGGAGGGAGGTTGGTGAGGTTAAGCGTGTGCTACCATGGGCGGGGCTATGTGGCGAAAGGGGTGGGGTTCATGTGCACGTCAGCGGTGACTGGGATTTGTTGGAAGGGGAGGAGTAGGGAAACGCTCCGCGTGTTTCCCTACTGCTCCCCTTGCGTAAATTTGTTTTCGTGTTCCGCCCTCGACGTCATCACGTGTGACGCAAGGGCGGGGCATGAAGATGTTGTTGTGGCTTCACCACCATGAAACCACGAACCGGTGTGTGAGCAGTGACGTCAGTGTCCTCAGAACGTTGAGGCTGCGTTTTATTATAGTAGATGTCTTCCAGCTCTAAATGCCTGTGTCTACTCATTCCTTCCTCATTCTTTCCCAGTGCCGTCCGCAGCACTTCTCCCCCTCTCTATGGTAGACTAAAGGCAATAAGCCTATCTGATGACACTGTACTAGCGAATGACATGGGGTCAGGTAGCCACGGTAAACCGCAGTAAGAGTTTCCATGTTTTATTGCGGGCGCAGATTGCAATTATTTCCCCGCCCCGTCGGAGCGGTAGTAATCCCTGTACCCATGGTAAAACAGACACCTACCTTTTACCGTGGTTTTACCGCTGGGACAGGGAAACGGCCTCTTCCTCTCGTTCTGCTCCGCTCCTCCTCCCTGCCTGCACATAATCCGGCCTCCTCCTCTCGTTCTGCTCTGCTCTTCCTCCCAACTGGCACGTGCAGGCACTTATGCACACGCACACAGCCCTTGGTGGTGGTAGTCTGTGGCTGGCGTCGTCAACTCGTGCAGTAGAAGAGTACGCTAAGAGAGAGCAGCGGGCTGGGCAGTAGAGGAGAGAGGACTGAAGGGACGTAGTTGAGACTCGGCCACAGGACTTACCCAGGCAGAAGGACTCAGCGTGAGCCCAGAACCAGAGGAACACACGGTACACGTCTCGGACATTGTGAAGACCACGGTAAGGTGCCCCTTCAGCCCCTGCCCCCCCCCCAACCTGCCGGCTTGTGCAACAAAGAGATGTACATAGAGAAGGAAGTATTATTGGTTTCATCGGTTAGAGTAGTAATTATTAGTTCATTTGGAGGGGCTGGTTATAGGGACTTCCTGCAGAAATGTTTCCACTTAGTAAAGGGCCACCGAAAAACACAGACATCATGTTATGAGTTCAGGTGCTCAACAATCAGACTTACGTTACTATTATAATGTTTAAAAAAGCAAACATTAATTAGGTTGAGAGTTGAGACCCGGGAGCATTTAACCTCTTTTCCTGTGCACTGCCTACATCAAAAGAAACAGATGGCGCCAGTGGGAACTTGCTCCTTTTGTTTTGTGGAATGCAGTGGTATATTATAAAAATGGACTTGCCTTTTTTTATTACTATTTTACAGAAAGGTAATGAGGGAAGGGCTTCCTTGATGAAGTTTATTTATTTATTTACATTTGTATCCCACATTTTCCCGCATAGCAGTAGGCTCAATGTGGCTTACAGGTTCCAGAAAGGAGAGTACCAACTCCGGGAATATATATATACAGAGTGGAAAATGGAGTAACAGTAGGTGCAAGGAAGCTGATAAGGTTCCGGAAAAGAGAATACAACTCTGGGACGAATATATAGTAGCATATAGAGAAAAGTAATCCCAATGAGGCTGATAAGTCTCTGGGGATGGGATTACAGCTTCTAGTGAGCAATATAGAGTAGGATAAGGGTACAAGTACACTTAAATATAACTGAAGTGGTAAAATTCGTACAGTTTGAAGTAATAGGATTATGTGGAAGGGGTATTGTTCATTTCTTAGATCGAAAGATGTGATGCATTGTTCATGAATTAGTTCGGGTCTGCCTAGTAGGCTTTCTGGAAGAGATGAGTCTTGAGGTCTTTTCGAAATTTTAGATGGGTGTTCGCAGTTCTAATGTTTCTAGGTAAAGCGTTCCAGAGCTGGGTGCAAATGTAGGAAAAGCTGGATGCATATGTTGATTTGTATTTTAGTCCATTACAGTTTGGGTAATGCAGGTTTAGAAACGTTCTTGATGATTCGATGATGTTTCTAGTTGGTAAGTCGATACGTTCGGTCATGTAGGTTGGGGCCAGACCATGGATTATTTTGTGGACCAGAGTGCAAATTTTGAAGGCTATTCGTTCCTTGATTTTATTTATTTATTTTTATTTATTGCATTTGTATCCCACATTATCCCACCTCTTTGCAGGCTCAATGTGGCTTACAATTCATCATGGATACTGGAAATAGAAGTGAGTATACATTTGGTTTTACAGAGGGTTTTGTGTTACATGGTGGTGAAATACATGATAGTGTTAAAGCAAAGACATTATAAGACATTTCTGGATATTTTAAAGATTATACAGTTACACGTGTTGATCTTTGTGATATATCTTGTCGAAGAGATAGGTTTTCAATAGTTTACGGAAATTGGTCAATTCATAGATCGTTTTCAGGTTACATGGCAACGCATTCCAGAGCTGCGTGCTCGTATAGGAAAAGGTAGATGCGTGCATTGATTTGTATTTCAGACCTTTACACTTGGGAGGATGAAGATTAAGGAGTGTGCGAGAAGATTTTTTTGCGTTCCTGGGTGGTAGTTCCATTAGGTCTGACATGTAGGCTGGGGCGTTGCCATGGATGATTTTAAGGACTAGGGTGCAAAGTTGGTAGCCAGTGCAGTATTTCGCAAAGAGTCAGTCTAAAACATGGCAATATTGTCCAGTTCATAAGTTAATTATGTTCAGTTGAAAATAAATCAGTTGGCTCAGGCTGTTTTGCTAATTATGTGAATACTAGTAAAAAAGGCCCGTTTCTGGAACGAATGAAACAGGCGCTAGCAAGGTTTTCCTGGGAGTGTGTATGTTTGAGAGAGAGAGCCAGAGTGAATGTGCGGGTGTGTGACAGAGTGTGACAGTGTGTGTGTGAGAATGAGAGTGTGTGACAGGGTCCCCTCCCCTGTTCCTAATGACCCTCACCCCGTTCCCTCCCCTACTTTTCCTCCTCCTTCCCACACTTTGGGTTCCTTAAGGCTTTCAAAAGTCTATGTACCCCCGTGGCCCTAACGCCCAGTATCCGGATACCCCACCGCTTTCCTCCTCACCCCTCCCCCAAGATGTAATACTTTCACGTCCTTCATTTTTTTTTTAAAGTGTCCTATCTACCCTGTGTACAAATGCCCGGCATTCAGATTGTGTTCCTCTCGTAAATTTTCATTTCTTTCATTCATTCAGAACTTGCCCCCCCCCCCCCCCCCCCCCCGAACACTTTTGGTTCCTTCAGTCTTTTAAAACTCTCCTATCAACCCTGTGTCCTAATGGCCAGCACTCAGATTGTTTTGCTTTGCCAAATTGTCTGTCACTGAGGTCAGTGCTTGCCTGCCTAGCAGACCACTTCTGGCAGGCACGGTCCCAAGCACATCCTGTTGGAGATGAGAATTATTATATAGGATTCCAGTGCATGCTACCACCATACATATTACATGTTAAGGGCATTTTCTTTAAGTTTTGTTTTAAACCGTAAGAAGCATCACAAATCTCCTCCAAATCAGAAAAGAAACGAAAACCTAGCTGTTTAAAAAATTCTGCAGCTAATCACAAAGATATCATCGCCTTCCCTTCAAATCTACCTCTTCAAAAACTCTATGAATAGCCACACGAACTATAGATGCCCTCGCCACGCTGCACAACACTATTGTAACTCCACCAAAATGCAAATTGTAAGCCACTTTGATCCGAAATTTGTGTTTGAATAATAGTGGGATACAAGAATGTATAAATAAATAAATGAAATAATTTGTTGATTCAGTGCATGGTTTTGCTTTCTAAACCCAAAGGTATAAACAGTGTTGTTTCTGACTTTACATGTTTTGGACTGCTTTGGGTCCCATCTGCTGTCTAGAATTTTGGAAGATGGAAATGTGAAAATAAAGGAAGTTCTGGATGTACTCTGAGTCTGTAGAAGTTGTGCTTTACTTTTGCAATGTTTATGTCAGTTGCTTGTTGGAATTAGATAATTTCCGTTTGCTGTGGCTGTGCTTGGAAAAGCTATAACAGCTCAGGCCCTTTCTGGCACATTTGTAAGTGGGGCAGGGAGGGAGTATAGAGGGAAAGGGATGTTTGTGAAAGGGAAGATGGCGGGGGGGGGGGGGGGGTATGTATATTCAATTTTTGCTTTATAAATGACAGTTCAAAATATTGTTCCTTTTTATACTGTAATAAGATTTTCTGTGGACGGGGACAGAGTCCACAGGGATGGAGTGTGGACGGGGTCAGAATCTGCGGGGACAGGGTGAGCACAGGGACAGTGTCCACAGGGGAGGGGACGGGGACAAACTTTGTACCCCCATTATTCTCTACACTGCAGCTCTTCTTTGCTTCCTGCTATTAGCCTATTGGTCAGCTATTCCTTAGCCAGCCAATAAAGCTGCAGAGGAGGCAGGACCAGTGTCCTTTCCTGGTTCTCTTCCTACCTCTCCCTCCGCACCTTTAGTGTTCACTCTGGTGGATCCTCTTCTACTTCTATCCCTCTGCCTGTTGGCGTACCTCAGGGTTCTGTTCTTGGTCCCCTCCTCTTTTCTATCTACACTTCTTCCCTTGGTTCATTAATCTCATCCCATGGCTTTTCCTACCATCTCTATGCTGATGACTCCCAAATCTACCTTTCTACCCCTGATATCTCACCTTGCATCCAAACCAAAGTTTCAGCGTGCTTGTCTGACATTGCTGTCTGGATGTCTCAACGCCACCTGAAATTAAATATGACCAAAACCGAGCTTCTCATTTTCCCCCCCAAACCCACCTCCCCGCTCCCCCCGTTTTCTATTTCTGTTGATGACTCTCTCATTCTCCCTGTCTCCTCAGCTCGAAACCTTGGGGTCATCTTTGACTCTTCTCTCTCCTTCTCTGATCATATCCAGCAGATTGCCAAGACCTGTCGTTTCTTTCTTTACAACATCCGTAAAGTCCGCCCCTTTCTTTCCGAGCACTCTACCAAAACCCTCATCCACACCCTTGTCACCTCTCGTTTAGACTACTGCAATCTGCTTCTTGCTGGCCTCCCACTTAGTCACCTCTCCCCCCTCCAGTCGGTTCAAAACTCTGCTGCCCGTCTCGTCTTCTGCCAGGGTCGCTTTACTCATACTACCCCTCTCCTCAAGACCCTTCACTGGCTCCCTATCCGTTTTCGCATCCTGTTCAAACTTCTTCTACTAACCTATAAATGTACTCACTCTGCTGCTCCCCAGTATCTCTCCACACTCGTCCTTCCCTACACCCCTTCCCGTGCACTCCGCTCCATGGATAAATCCTTCTTATCTGTTCCCTTCTCCACTACTGCCAACTCCAGACTTCGCGCCTTCTGTCTCGCTGCACCCTACACCTGGAATAAACTTCCTGAGCCCCTACATCTTGCCCCATCCTTGGCCACCTTTAAATCTAGACTGAAAGCCCACCTCTTTAACATTGCTTTTGACTCATAACCACTTGTAACCACTCGCCTCCACCTACCCTCCTCTCTTCCTTCCCGTTCACATTAATTGATTTGATTTGCTTACTTTATTATTATTTTTTTTTGTCTATTAGATTGTAAGCTCTTTGAGCAGGGACTGTCTTTCTTCTATGTTTGTGCAGCGCTGCGTACGCCTTGTAGCACTATAGAAATGCTAAATAGTAGTAGTAGTAAGAGACACAGCCTTCTGTCCTGCTTTCTCCTGCAAATGGTGTCTTCTAAGCTACTGGTCCTGTCTCCTTTGTATCTTATTGGCTGGCTAAGAAATGTCTGACCCAGGGGTGTATCTGCGTGGGGCCACGGGGGCCTGGGCCCCCGCAGATTTCACCCTGGACCCCCCTGCCACCGTCACCTACCTTTGCTGGCGGGTAACACCAACCCCCGCCAGCCAAGGTCCGCTACCTCCTGCCGCTGCCTTTAAAAATATTCCTTCGGCTGGCGGGGGATCCCAACCCCCCCAACCCCCGCCAGCCGAGCCAAGGTGGTCTTTTAAAGTTCTTTTTCATCCTCCAGAGTCCGTGCTGTTCAAAGCTGCTCCTTTTGAAGTCTGACGTCGCTGCACGTTGTACGTGCAGGAGACGTCCTGCACGTACAACGTGCAGAGACGTCAGACTCCAAAAGGAGCAGCTTTGAACAGCATGGACTCTGGAGGATGAAAAAGAACTTTAAAAGACCTCGGCTCGGCTGGCGGGGATTGGTGTCCCCCGCCAGCAAAGGTAGGTGACGACGATGGCGGCGGGGGGGGGCTATAATGTGCCCCCTCACTCTGGCCTTGGCCCCCCCTACCGCCGCATTTCAGATACGCCTCTGGTCTGACCAATGAGAGCAGTAGCTGAGGATACACAGCTTTCCTTCCTGTTTTCCCCTGCAGCTCTACATACCATGAAGGTTTAATGACAGGAAACGGCATGACATCACAAGGCTGAAGCCTGTCCATCCAAGGAGATTTTCATTCTCCCAAATGCAGCCACTGCCATCTTGGTACACTGAAAACAATTTAATTTTTATGGCAACAAGCTCCGTCTACTGACTTGAGCTCACATAATAGGCCAAACACACTCCCACCATCTCCTGTCATTAAATCTCCTTGATACATCCTGAAGATTTCAGCTCTGATGTCTGGACAGTGCTGGAAAAATATTAGGGTGCCCTAGCACCTACAGAGCTGGAGCCTATGATTCATCTGAAGAGTTCTTCTATGGTAAATAGTCACATGAAATCCATCAAATACTAAGATACTGGGCAGGGTTCTGTTGACTTCAGTGAAAGTTACAAACTTGGCACACTGATTGTTACCGTTCCAAGTACTACAGCTACAGCAGAAAGATCTTTTCCTGCTTTGAAAAGGATTAGAAACTATTGCAGGAATACAATAGGGCAGGAAAGACTTTCATCTCTAGCAAAACTATCAATTGAAAAAGAGATTTGCTAGAGATGTATTGACTTTAAAGTAAAATACAATGATGATGATGTCACTGAGCATTTTATGAAAAAAAGGAGAGGAGAATGGAGTTTCATTTTAAATGAGCATTTCCAGAAAGCTCTTAGCTCTACACACAATTCAGCCCAAGCCCTCGTTGACTGAAAGCTCGTTAAATGGTTCTGTTTCAAATGTGAAGGGCATTTTCATGGATGTTCCAGGCTGCTGTACCATCAGTTCGGCCCAAAGCCACAGTATTTTTGATCTTGTTAATTGGTTCTGTTTCCAATTTTAAGGACATTTTCATGGGTATTTCTGGCAGCTGTACCATCAGTTTGGCCCAAAGCAACAATGGCCTTGCATTGTCTACTGTCGCTTCTATTAGAGCATGACCTGAAGACGGAATGAATAATAAGGCAAAGATTATTTTATTTTGTTGCGTGCACCCTGGAAGTCATGTGTCTGCTGCTCTATGCTTATGCGTCTTGTTTGTCGGTACATGACAACTTGCTGCTTCAACCTCAGAATATCACAGAAAGTCTGTATTGCTCAAAGTCTTTTTTTTCATGGAATATGCAGTTCTACACCACATAATGTCAATCTGAACCCTACCCCCTACCACTTGTAGGCCTCCCCAGGCCTACCTTGCAATCACTGGTGGTCTAGTAGTACATTGGGGCAGGAGTGATGCCCAGTCACTCTTGCCCATTCCAGCTTCAATCTCAAAATGGCGGCCATGACCTCTAGCAGTAGCCTCGTGAGACTGTTGCTAGAGGTTGCAGAAATCAAACATGGAGAAAAATGTCCACCATAAAGGATAAACGCCAAAACAACCAATAGTGGAAAATACTCTTCCTTTCTTCCCAGCAAAAGCTCAATTGGAAATATGAGGAACAAAAAAGAAGGGTAATTTTTTTTTTATTACATTTGTACCCCGCACTTTCCCACTCATGGCGGCTTACATGGAGCAATGGAGAGTTAAAGTGACTTGCCCAGAGTCACAAGGAGCTGCCTGTGCTGGGAATCGAACTCACTTCCTCAGGACCAAAGTCCACCACCCTAACCACTAGGCCACTCCTCCACTATCTTAAAAAAAAATGAAGGGAAAAGACCTCAGTTGGCTGTGATTGTCAACAGATGATGTAAACACTGGTCTTATTCACAGATACCGGTAACTTCGTGAACACAGCTCACAGTCTCATTCATTGGTCAAAAAACCTCCTTCACAATGCAAATCTGTCTTTATATGACTCTCAGATTTAAATATATTTTTTATATTTATTTGCATATATTCATCCATGTTATTGTTAATTTAATTTGTCTGTTATCATTCTGAAAACTTTCAATAAAATATTGAGAAAAAAAAAATCTGATTTATCTGTCCATGCTTGCACTTCAATATACAAAAAAGCACAACTTCAGCAGCGAGGGCAACGAGGATGATCCCTATGGGGGACCCATTTCACCTCCCAGGCTTCTTCTGCCCAATCAGCACGATCTTACCATCCCTCTTGACTCACTTGGATCCCCAAGCCCCACCAGCTGCAGAGGTCCTCCGGTGGCAAGATCAGCTTCCTTTCCTACTTGTTCCAGCCAGTCTACATTCTGCTGTTGCGCTGGCTTCCCCCTGCTACACACGCTCAGGTTTCACGCATGCACAAAGGGGCAGTGGCAGCACATGGACAGCGCCGCCAGTTGGCGCAAGAAGGAGAAAGAGCTGTTCTTGCTGCCAGAGGACCTCTGCTGCTGGTGGGTCTTGTGTCCCCTGGTTCTATTGTTGTTTGAAAGTGTAAACAAACGCTTCACATCTGTCTGCTCTACTCCGCTCATTGTCTTGTAGACTTCTATCATATCACCCCTCAGCCGCCTTTTCTCCAAGCTGAAGAGCCCTAACCTTCTCAGCCTTTCTTCATTGGGAAGTCATTCCATCCCTTTTATCATTTTCGTCGCCCTTCTCTGCACCTTCTCCAATTTCTTTATATCTTTTTTGAGATGCGGCGACCAGAATTGGACACAATATTCGAGGTGCGGTCGCACCATGGAGCGATACAATGGCATTATAACATCCTCGTGTTTGTTTTCCATCCCTTTCCCTAATAATACCCAACATTCTGTGCACTTTCTTAGCCGCCGCAGCAGACTGAGCAGAAGTTTTCAACGTCTTATCCACGATGACTCCCAGATCCCTTTCTAGGTCTGTGACTCCTAACGCGGAACCTTGCATGACACAGCTGTAATTCGGGTTCCTCTTACCCACATGCATCACTTTGCACTTGTCAACATTGAACTTCATTTGCCACTTGGACGCCCAATCCCCCAGTCTTGCGAGGTCCTCTTGTAATCTTTCACACTCCTCCTGCGACTTGATGACCCTGAATAATTTTGTGTCATCTGCGAATTTAATTCCCTCATTAGTTACTCCCATCTCTAGGTCATTTATAATTGTGTTAAAAATATGCTCGACAGTTATGCGCATGCCCAGTCAAACTGGGGAACAGGAGTGGAGGCCAGCAGGGAGGACAGCATTCTGTTGGAGCCCTGAACCAAGGGTTGGAAATACACCTTGGGCAAATCACTTAACTCTGGCCACCACAGATACCAACTGACTGTAAGCTCTTTGGGGCAAAGACACTTTGTATCTGAGTAATTATATATTAATTTCGTATATACTGCCTTCAAGCCCAAAAGCGATTAGTATTACAGAAGTTCTGTGTGTGCACTTGCGCTATGAAAACAATTACTAGAATCATCCAAAAAATACTTCTCCCACTTCTTCAGACATTGTAACGCCAGTTCCAAGTTGGCGAAGGGTTTGCAGCAGTACAGGCTAGCCTCAGCGCCCTTAAAAAATACCAGATATTTAGTGCCAGTATCCAGATAGTGTCTGGGAGGAAGGTAGAGAGAAAATTTTGTGCCCACCCACTTTGGGCTCAGGCTCACCTAAAATTGGCTGTCTAGCTACACCCATGCATGACAGGTTGGTACATCCTAGAGCATTATTCACATTTGTGCAATAATAGCATAGATGCACAGTTTATAGTTTTTAATCACCAACTCTTTGCACTTTAGTTTTTTTAAAAAGTGTTTAGTGTTATGATTCTTACAGTTACCTTTAGCACTCTCAGGGCTGGCCTGTCCACTAGGTGGCATAATTTGGAGGGCAGTGCCAACACAGCAGTCATGGTGTCTATAAAATTTATGGTGACTGGCATGAGGCTTTGAGCATCTCAAAAAATACATAGTGGAATTAGAAAAGGTACAGAGAAGGGCGACGAAAATGATAAAGGGGATGGGACGACTTCCCTATGAGGAAAGGCTAAAGCAGCTAGGGCTCTTCAGCTTGGAGAAAACACGGCTGAGGGAAGATATGATAGAGGTCTATAAAATAATGAATGGATTGGAATGGGTAGACGTGAATCGTTTGTTTACTCTTTCCAAAAATACTAGGACTAGGGGGCATGGAATGAAGCTACAAAGTAGTAAATTTAAAATGAATTGGAGAAAATATTTCTTCACTCAGCGTGTAATTAAATGCTGGAATTCGTTGCCAGAGTATATAGTAAAAGCAGTTTCTGGAAGTGGTAGGGAAGGGAAGGAAGCTGCTAAACACCTTGTGGAGGGGAGGTTTGGAAGGAGAGCGATGATGGTCACTATGGTGGGTGGAGTAGGTAGAGAAGGAGAGAGATACTGGACATCATAGGACCACCATCACCAAACAATGTTACTATCAATGCCCTGACACTAAGACCCCATGTGGAATCCATCCCTCTCTTGGAAGAGAAGGGGTATGGCAAGGTCCTACAGACTCCTGTTTTACAACACCTTGCATACACATATCATCCCATGGCCGTTGGATGGGGTCATGCTGCTGGCAAACCCGGGGCTGCCAACTTCCCAGTGCCAGCAAAAAACCTGAGAGGCTTAAGGGAGGTTTGTGTACAGTTAGGCACGTTGCTTTATATGACATACAGATACACAGGTTTAGGAGAAGTGCTACAGGATATCTGTGTCCCAGCAGGTCTCCAAGAGGTACATATCGTGGCCTGAAGTTGTGATTCCACACCAAAGGCAATATGACACTCATAGATTGTTATCTACTTGTACCTACAGCAGAAGGACAAGGCAAGGAGGGAGCTCACATTTGGCTGTGCCCACTCAGCAGCCATCCCAAGGCAACAAAGATGTGCTGGCAGATAGGATAGAGATGATGGTGGCTCCCAATTCAACGAGAAGTTCCACCACTTTGTCTTGGTCTTTGGCAGTAATTTCTCCCTCTCCAACCAATTCACAGTGTTATCACATGGAACTGACACCTCTGTAATCAATGCTGTTCTAGCGTTTTTCTCTTTTGCCACAACATCTGGTTTTCTTGCATTAAGCTTTTTTTCGGTTGGAATTGGAATGTCCTAAGTAATCGGAACCATTTCATTTTCTACGATTCTCTTAGGGTCATGATTCTGGTACAATAATGTTGTAATGTTTACAGTGTTATGTGGCGTGTGTTGTGTAGGGGATAGTTGGAGATGGGAAGTAGTGTTGGAGCGTAGTTTTGGGGTGAGATTAGTTTATGGAGGTGGAGGATGTTGGGATGTGGGATATAGGTGTGGACTGGTTTTAGGATGCAATTTGGGGGCATTTAGGTTAATAGGGAGTCGTTTTTGGAGGTTAGGGGAGTTGGGTGGTAGGTAATTTGGGAGAATGGGGGTTAGTTTTGGGGTGGGAGTAGTTGAGGATACTTTCCAGAAGTGGATGTAATTGGAATGGAAGTAGAGAAGAGGGGGAGGCATTTGAAGGGAGGAATTCCTAAATCCACCTTATCTACCCAAGGCCTTAACCCATTTATCTACGTTGATGACGTTACATTATATATTCCCTTCAAACATGACTTGGCAGAAATCACCAACGAAATCAAACTCAGCTTAAACATGATGAACTCATGGGCTAACGCATTCCAACTAAAACTCAATACAGAAAAAACACACTGTCTCATCATCTCATCACAATACAACACATACAAACCCGCAAGCATCAACACCCTAGGATACACCCTCCCTATCTCAGACAGCCTGAAAATTCTCGGAGTAACAATTGACCATAACCTCTCACTTGAGACCCAAGCGAAATCCACCATAAAGAAAATGTTTTTCTCAATGTGGAAACTCAAACGCATGAAACCATTCTTCCCGACGGAAATATTTCAAAACCTGATACAAACAATGGTACTAAGTCATGCAGACTACTGTAATGGAATCTATGCAGGATGCAAAGATCAAATCATAAAAAAAACTTCAAACCGCACAAAACACAGCAGCCAGACTTATATTTAGAAAAACGCGTTTTGACAGCGCCAAACCACTCGGAGAAAAACTGCATTGGCTACCAATCAAAGAACGAATCACGTTCAAAATCTGCACGACGGTTCATAAAATCATTTACGGCGAGGCACCTGGATACATGACAGACTTCATTGACCTGCCAACCAGAAATACCACTAATTCTACACGATTATACCTAAACCTCCACTACCCAAGCAACAAAGGACTCAAATATAAATCCACCTATGCATCCAGCTTTTCCTACTTAAGCACACAACTATGGAACGCACTGCCAAAAGTAGTAAAAACTATACCAGACCACCTTAATTTCCGGAAATCACTAAAAACGGTCCTGTTCAAAAGAGCATACCCCACCGACCCAACATAAAAATACATGGACATCTGCGACACAATGCAACCAAAGAACGTAATGGACATTACCTGACTCTTCCTCCCCCCCTTTTCTAAGTTCCCCAATCTACACCTACCTTATATGTACCTTATCTATCACAACATCACCTTGTATTCATTCGTACCATGTATTTGTTCAGACCGGAATCGGCTAACGCCGTTAACGACAATATGAAAGCCACATTGAGCCTGCAAAAAGGTGGGAAAATGTAGGATACCAATGCAAGAAATAAATAAATAACTACTATGTTTTACTGTATCCCGGTTTTTAAGCTGCAGAAACTTGAAATACTTCGACCATAGAATTTTTTTTTTTTTTTGAGGGGGACTTATTACTCTTGAAGCCACAGTCCGATCTGGCCCATTTTCAAACTCTGTGTCTTTTGACAGTTTTTTTTCAATGCCAAATCTGATCCTGTTTTTCTTAAATTTTCAGAGTTATTTTGTGCCTAGGCGGACAATTTTCAAACCTTTATGTATAATGCTTTCCAACTTCTGTTCAGTTGGAGAGTAAAAAAGAAAGAAAAAGCAAACCAACCAAGTCTGAAAGTACAGAATCATTGTAAAAATACAAAAGCAAGCTCATTTCCTCCTGGTCTCTGAAATACGATACATCATATTAGTGTAACTCTTCAGGATGTATCCTGGAGTGTGGCCAATTGCACGATGTTTCTGCAATAAAATATGTCAACCGAACTCTTTTAAGATTGAACGCTTACAAATCATCTGCTTAATGAGTAATGATTCCATCTGGAGTCTTAATTTGTTGGTGAAAGAACTTGGTTTTTGTGGGAAACAATTCCAGTCTCTGCCACTCCTGATTAAAACTGATGTAAAAATAACATTACAGAGTTTGTCATCCTAAGTGAGAGCATGTGCTGTTTGTCTTGTCATGCCTGCTTCCTTAATAAAGCTGCATCCTTCATATTACTACTTAAAGTGATGGTGGTGTCCGTCCTGTGGGAACCAGCTACATTGCTCAGGAAAATATTCTGTTCCTTTCCTGTTCCTGTGAGAATGGCTTCATTCATTCTTATTCACGTCATGCCAAGCACGGGGTCTATTGTTCAGCGATTTGACAGTAGGTTATGTATTTGGACGGAAATAGCATAGACCAAGGCCATGGAAAGATGAAGGGGAAAAAAACTGGTTTTGAAACTGTAAATTCATGTTTAAAAGATATGAATAAGCTCTGTGGATGCTGTGAGGATGAGTATTTCAAGTTTCTGGAATGATTGATATAGATTGGGTCACTTGTATTCCACAAAACCATTGAGAATATTTTAAAGACAAGTCTAGAAATGGTATATATTTTATTTATTTACTTACTTACTCAGATTTTTTGTACCGTTTTCCTGATCAAAATAGATCGTTCCAAATGGTTCACAGGCATATAAACCAATAACAGTCCAGAACATAGAGAGAAAAATATCAGAAATAAAATATCAACACAAAACAACGAACCACAATCAGCCCGTGCAAGAGGGTGCCTATGCAGTCGCCCCTTAATTTAACAGACTAATTGGAGTGTCCATAATTGCCAAATGTCCATTGTTTCTTTCCCTCTAAACCAACCTCTATCTTTCCCCCTAAACCAACCTCTCCTCTTCCCCCGTTCTCTATTTCTGTGGATAACACTCTCATCCTCACTGTTTCATCAGCTCGTAACCTTGGGGTCATCTTCAACTCCTCTCTCTCCTTCTCTGAACATATTCAGCAGACTGCTAAAACCTGTCGTTTCTTTCTCTATAATATCACCAAAATTCGCCCTTTCCTTTCTGAGCACACTACCAGAACCCTTATCCGCACTCTTATCACCTCTCGCTTAGACTATTGCAACTTACTTCTCATAGGTCTCCCACTTAGCCATCTCTCTCCTCTTCAATCTGTTCAAAATTCGGCCGCACAACTTATATTCTGCCAGTGTCACTATGCTCATATTAGCCCTCTCCTCAAGTCACTTCACTGGCTCCCTATCTGTTTCCGCATACAGTTCAAACTTCTCTTACTGACTTATGTGCATTCACTCTGCAGCTCCTCAGTACCTCTCCACTCTCATCTTGCCCAACATTCCTCCCCGGGAACTCCGTTCACTGGGTAAATCTCTCTTATCTGCACCCTTCTTTTCCACCGCTAACTCCAGACTCCATTCCTTTTATCTTGCTGCACCATATGCCTGGAATAGACGTCATGAGCCAGTACGTCAAGCTCCATCTCTGGCCGTCTTCAAATCTAAGCTAAAAGCCCACCTTTTTGATGCTGCTTTTAACTCCTAACCCTTATTCACTTGTTCAGAACCCTTATTTTATCATCCTCACTTTAATATTCCCTTATCTCTTGTTTGTCCTGTTTGTCTGTCCTAATTAGATTGTAAGCTCTGTCGAGCAGGGACTGTCTCTTCATGTTCAAGTGTACAGCGCTGCGTACATCTAGTAGCGCTTTAGAAATGATAAGTAGTAGTAGTAGTAGTTTCTGGAGAAAGTCCTAAAAATAAATACAAAAAAAATCAGAAGAAATCTAATAACTCTACAATTTCTTCCACCAAACAGGTTCGGGTGTGGTTCTGACTTTGGGCATGCATATTGGAGATGGGATTTCTATTTCCCCCCTCCCCCCTCCGAAGAATCTTGAGTCTGGTGTGTAGAGAGCGCTTTCAATGCAAGTGCACAACCAGCGCAACCCAACGAGGTAAGACTACCTGAAGAAGTGAGAGGTCTTGTCGGTGAGGGTGTGGGCATACAGTAATCTGATAGATAAAACAACAAGCCAGACCTTGTAAAAATAAAACAGTTTTTTATAAGTGTACATTGTTTTAGCACCTAGACATTAAGAGGTATGTTTACTGAGGTATGTTAGCGTTTTTTAATGCACGTTAAACGCTAATGCATCTATACATTTCTATGGGCGCATTAGCATTTAATGTGCATTAACCACGTTAATGCGCCTATAGCCCACCTTAGTAAACATAGGCGTAGGCTTTTTTAGTATGATACTGTTACTAAGAGTTCTTCCGAAAGCTCCACTTTTGTTTTTATAGTTTATTTATTCATAATTACGCTCTTAAAGGATTTTGTTATTAGATACTGAATGATTTTATTTTCATTTACAGTAACCCACTGCCCCGTGATGCAGGCATTTTATACTGGCGAAACATGGCCATGTCGGGCATTTTATGTTGAATTTCTGGGAGCTTTTAATCTGTTAATAAAACCTGTGGGTTTTTTTTTTTTTACAAGGTCTGCCTTGTTGTTTTATCTTCCGTATTGGATTTGGCGGACCACCTGCCTTGCTGCTTTTTAAATCCAGTAGTCTAAGACATGAGCTGGAATTGTGGAGGCAGATGGAGCCCAGGGCCAGCAAGAAGGAGCCTCGGGTGAAAAGGCCCAGACTGCCCTGCACTGGAGTGATTCTCAGGAGCTGGAAACACCCAGGACACCCATCTCGGTGCTTGTGAAGCCACCATTGTTCACCCTTGACAGTATTTGGACTGCACTGGTGATAATAAATGACTGACTTTACACTAGCAATACAGAAGTTGCTGAAGTTAAACTTAATATGGTACCAGTTAACCCAGAATTTTGAGGTCTCGTTAAAAGATGTAGAAACTAAGGGGTCCTTTTACTAAACCGCGTAGTCGCCTACGTGCACCCAACGCACGCCAAATTGGAGTTACCACCTGGTTACTGCGTGGCCCTTGTGGTAATTTCAATTTTGGTGTGCATCCGCTATGTGCGTCTGAAAAATATTTTTTTATTTTCTGGCACGTGGCAGCTACGCGCTTCAAGTGGCATTTGACACGTGTAGACCATTACCGCCCAGTTACCGTGTGAGACCTTACCGCTAGGTCTCAGACCCAAAATGGACGTGTGGCAATTTTCATTTTGCCGCACATCCGTTTTTGTAAAAAAACAAAACATTTTTTGTAGGCGCGCTAAAAAATAATTCTGCGCATGCCCAAAACACACATCTACACCTCCGCAGGCCATTTTTCAGCGCACCTTAGTAAAAGGACCCCTAAGTTAATAATTGCTGAACAAAATCTAGAGGAAGTGAAGAAAGTACCGTTGAAGTTGATTAATTTAGTACATCGTTAAATGGAACAAACAGAGAATAATCAGAGAAGTTTAAATTTGTGCTTCCTGAATTTTCCCCAAATTCTTGGTATGGTACTGCAGGAACTATTAAAGAAATATCTGGAAGTGCTTCAAATGTCTGAAACAGTTTTCTCCCCTATGTGCAAGCTGTGTTATCTATTGGTTTGATATGACAGCTGAAGTGGAGGGCGGATTAGGAACTGGTTGACGGACAGACGCCAGAGGGTGGTGGTTAAAGGAATTTGCTCGGATGAGGGAAAGGTAAGTAGTGGAGTGCCTCAGGGATCAGTGCTGGGGCCGATTCTGTTCAATATATTTGTGAGTGACATTGCCGAAGGGTTGGAAGGTAAAGTTTGCCTTTTTGCAGATGATACTAAGATTTGTAACAGAGTGGACGCCCGGGAGGGAGTGGAAAGCATGAAAAGGGATCTGAAGAAGCTAGAAGAATGGTCTGAGGTTTGGCAACTAAAATTCGATGCAACGAAATGCAAAGTGATGCACTTAGGGAGTAGAAATCCACGGGAAACGTATGTGTTAGGCAGTGAGAGTCTGATATGTACAGACGGGGAGAGGGATCGGGGTGATAGTATCTGAGGATCTGAAGGCGACGAAACAGTGTGACAAGGCGATGGCCGTAGCTAGAAGGTTGCTAGTGTATATATATGGCCGCCCTTGCTCTCAGTGAAATACAGGTCAATGGCTCAGGCTAAAGAGCTAGGCTTCTGCAAGCAAATGGCTCATAATAAGAGCTAGGCTTCTTAAAATCAGAATAATCTCTGATACAAAAGAGAGCTAGCTTGTAAAAATCAGAGGTCACCTTTGACACAGTTACATTTCACTGTGGCAAGTGCTGAACTGGCAAGGGTGGGGGCAATCTACTCTATAAACAATCCTGAGATTGGCACCTGCAAGACGTCATAAGCAAGAGTTGCTATGGTTACGTAGAGATAGTGCTGGGTCAGCTGCACCCCAGATGGGACCATCCAAAGGGGGGGCTACAGGAAGGTTTGGGAATATGTGAAGTCATTCTGATCAACTGATAAGGACTAGGAGCCCTGTTGAGACAGCTGGGGTCCATTGAAATGAATAGGGCCAAAATTGTATATAAGCAGCAGTTTGAGGAGTATTAGTTCAGACGAGACGAGACGAGAAGAAGAAGGAGACGAGAGGAGAAGACGAACAGAGAAGGGAGACTCCAGAAGGCTAGAGAGAGAGGACGTGCCATGATATGCGGTTCCATTATGTGAATGCTTAACCTACCTGTATTACCATTGGTAAGATTGTAATAAACTATCTTATTATATCTACTACATACTGGGTTCCTTTCTAATTACAAGAGTCCATACTGCCTGATGGTGTAAGCCTGTCATGAGCAGATTCAAAGTTGGGAAAGCTAGATATTTGGAGGGCATATGTAACTTTGCCCAGAGAGATGAGACGGGCCACTGCTTCCGCTGCTGGATTAGCAAAGGCAGATTCGGAGAAAATAAACACTAGGCTGTATAGAGAGAGGTGTGATCAGCAGAAGAAAAGAGGTTTTAATGCCCCTGTATAAGTCGTTGGTGAGGCCCCACCTGGAGTATTGTGTTCAGTTTTGGAGACCGTATCTTGCTAAGGATGTAAAAAGAATTGAAGCGGTGCAAAGAAAAGCTACAAGAATGGTATGGGATTTGTGTTATAAGACGTGTGAGGAGAGACTTGCTGACCTGAACATGTATACCCTGGAGGAAAGGAGAAACAGGGGTGATATGATACAGACGTTCAATTATTTGAAAGGTATTAATCCGCAAACGAACCTTTTTCGTAGATGGGATAGCGGTAGAACTAGAGGACATGAAATGAGATTGAAGGGGGGCAGACTCAAGAAAAATGTCAGGAAGTATTTTTTCACGGAGAGAGTGGTGGATACTTGGAATGCCCTCCCACTGGAGATGGTGGAGATGAAAACGGTAACGGAATTCAAAAATGCGTGGGATAAACATAAAGGAATCCTGTTCAGAAGGAAGGGATCCTCAGAAGCTCAGCAGAGATTGGGTGGCAGAGCCAGTGGTGGGAGGCCGGGCTAGTGGTTGGGAGGCGGGGCTAGTGCTGGACAGACTTCTACGGTCTGTGCCCTGAAATGGCAGATACAAATCAAGGTCAGGTATACACATAAAGTAGCACATATGAGTTTATCTTGTTGGGCAGACTGGATGGACTGTGCAGGTCTTTCTCTGTCCTCATCTACTATGTTACTCACGTTACTATGTTATTAGTGAAACCTGTTAATAAAGATGTGGGAAATGGGTCTAGAGAGATTTCAACTCCAGATAGTTTGGATGTAATGGCTTTAATAGAGCACTCGTTTGTGGATGAATCGCACTGAACAACATCATTGGCAACATTCGTCTTCCCATGTGGATATGATTATGAAATGTACTTTCAATATTCTCAAGTATTGTTTATGGGTCAAAAAAGAAAATGTTTCTCATAATGTGTCAAGAAGCTTATTCACGTGGCGCATCATCTGTTCTTCATTATCTTTGTACATGTATCATTGTCTATTTAAATACCAGATCTATGTTCTTTGACCGTGAGCAGCTGAAAGCATTTCTTCATTCTAAGAGAACAAGAGTAGTTGGGTCTTGAGTTTAGAACTTGGGTAATAGGAAAAAGTGAAAGTTGTGTTATGCCTTTTTCCTTCTCTTTTTCCTGTTAATACCTCCTTATCTCTATTTTTGATTCTGCAACCCCCTCCCCATTTGGTGGACTAATTGAACATAGGGATTTATCTCATTTCTTTTTTCTCCTATTTGTTTAAAATGGGTATCCCTGTGCTCTTTTTCTTATGCATGGGGAGAATTCCTTATATTGTTAAATAAGGTGATTAAGTGAAAAAAAATTTAAGAATGGTATTTTAGAAAGGACATCCAACTCAGAATAAGGACATCCAGGTAAGTACACGGCTGGTGGTACTTGTATTTAAGAAAAGCGTCTGCAGACTGTGATAAAGTCACATCCAGGATAGTTGGGTTAAGGCAGTATCAGTTTGAAATACAAGTCTCAGAAGGCATTGCAGGCAAGGAGTCAGGGGTGAGATGAGGAACCCGGACTGGACTCCTAGCTGCAATGGGGGAAGGCATGGGTGTAAGCTGGCAGGACGTGTAGATGGGCTGCCACTAGGGGGAACGAGAGTTAGGAAACCCTGTGTGCAGGAGCTCATCATTAGTCCAATGCTTAACTCAGCTGGTATGGGTGTGGGGGAAGCTAATGGAAGGAGAATGATTGGTTGTGGTAGCAGAAGCCAGGGATTGATTAGGGAGTCCCAAAAGAGAGAAGCAGTTGCAGGCTGAAAACCCTTGGGTAAGAGAGGTCCCTATTGAATTTACCAGTGAAGCTGATGCAGGGTGAAATCCCTTGGGTATGAGTAGTCCCTAAAGTATTGAACTCTCCTGAAGGTAAAGAGAGTAGAAGGTAGAAACTGCTGCTTTGTGATTTAACTGTGATGATGAACTGAAAGAACTGCTTCTATTTGGAATTGAACTACTGTTTATTGTGCACTGGATAAAGAGCCCAGACTGGAGCTGACTGTGAGCCTGTATTGAATCCTGGTATGTGCTGATAGCCTACTGCATAAAGGGGACTATTTGCCACACACTTTCAGGTGGCTTATATGTGCTTAAGATTGAAGGTGAATGCTGCTCTTGGAACTGTGTATCAGGTCTACAAGAAACCTGTATGGAATAAAGTCTTTAAGGTTGAAGTTGCGGGTGGACATTTATTTCTGGACTGTACCAGGAGCCTGTGGCTGGAGGAGATTGTTCTATCCTTGGCTGCACTTAGAGGTACCTGGTTACAGGACATACAACCTGTTCTAAAACACATGAGAAATGGACATCCATGTGCTGGTGATGTCCCAACATGAACATCCATTTTACAAACTGAAATGTCCAAATTATGGGCAAAAGAAAGGTATGGACATCCTTGTGGCAGCATAGCAAAGGCCATATTATACAAGGAAGCCCCACTTGGCGTATTGTGTTCAGCTTTGGAGGCCACTGGATAACCTATTGCTATGCTCTGGAATGCTGTACTGTGTCAGGGTAATTTCTCCAAATGGGTTATTTTTGCACATACTACGACAGTAATGAACCTCACTCCTAAGTCGAGGTTCATGGAGTAGGATCTCAGTCTGTCAAATTTACTGCTGACGCTCACTGTAGTACTTGCATTTTGCCAAAGAGAGCTTCCTTTTCGAGTTCAAAAGCTGTAACATGGATAGGCAATTTATCCTGGTGTGCTTGGAAGTTCTTTTCAATCAAGCCTGTGGCACCCAAAATAATGGGAAATATCTTCCAGCCACATTTTCTTGGTCTCATACTGCATTTCTTAATACCTGAGAATTTTCTCTCTCTCTCTCTCTCCACACAATTCACTGAGTAATTGCTGGGGACTAACACCTCTATAATCGACGCCTATCTGGTGTTTTTCCCTTTTACCAGTATATCCAGTTTTCTTGCATCCAGTTTTTCTATCAGTCGGTATAGGGAAGTCCCATGTAATCATAAGCTCTTCGTTTTCCACAATTCTCTTAGGGTCATGATCCCAATGCTTTTCCGGTACACTGATGTCATAGTATTTACAGAGCTTCCAATGCATGAGTCATGCCACCTTGCCGTGTCTTTCTGCATAAAAATTTTCCAACATCAGCACTTCACAGCCATCCACGAAATGAGTTACTGTTTCTAGTTCTTTCTTACAGAATCTACAGATGTCTTTTGGACCAGAAGCAGTTATTTATTACATCTAGGAATTTTACATCCCTAGCACTTCATGATGTGGCATTTACCAGTCAATATTGGGGTAACTGAAATCACCCATTGTCTAATTTCTGTTAACATGTCTTCATCTGTCTGATCGTTCTGCCCTGGCAAACACTAGTATAGCCCTATGTGTATATTCTTTCCCTTCACACATGGAATTTCTATGCATAAGGATTCTATGTTGCTGTCTGTTTCATGCAGAATTTTTATTTTGTTTGACTTGAATTCCCTCTAACATATAGTGCAACTACTACTACTACTTAAAATTTCTAGAGCGCTGTACAATTTAACAAAGAAGGACAGTCCCTGCTCAGAGGAGCTTACAATCTAAAGGACAAAAATGTCAAGTTGGTGCAGTCTAGATTTCTGAGTAGAGGTGTGGTGGTTAGGTGCCGAAGGCGACATTGAAGAGGTGGGCTTTGAGCAGTGATTTGAAGATGGGCAGGGAGGGGGCTTGGCGTATGGGCTCAGGGAGTTTGTTCCACGCATGAGGCGAGGCGAGGCAGAAAGGGCGGAGCCTGGAGTTGGCGGTGGTGGAGAAGGGTACTGAAAGGAGGGATTTGTCTTGAGAGCGGAGGTTACGGGTAGGAACATACCCCTCTCTAATTTGATCCACCTTATCATTGTGATATAATCTATACCCTGGTACACAGTTCCCATTCATTGTCCTCCTTCCACCAGGTCTCTGAGATACCTATTATATCTACGTCTTCCTTTAGTGCTATATATTTCTCCTATTATATTTTTTAGTCTTCTAGCATTTATATACAGACAATTCTATTGTTTCCTTGCATCCACAGGCTGCTTAGAAGTTTGACAAGAATCATTTGCAACCTTTGCTCTGTTCTAACCTTAGACACTCCCAGCTTCCTTTCTTTCACCTCTCTGTTGGGATTCCTTAAATGTCCTGTTATAATAATATCCTTCAAGGATACCTCATGCTGAACCATGAGCTCCTGAGCAACTTTGGGCTCCTTCCCATCCCCTCACCCCCATTCTAATTTAAAAGCTACTCTATCTCCTTTTTAAATGTTAGTGCCAGCAGCCTGGTTCCATCCCTGCTAAGGTGGAGTCCATCCTTTCAGAATAGGCTTCCCCTTCCCCAGAATGTTGCCCAGTTCCTAACATAATCTAAAGCCCTCTAAACTGAGGTTTCCTATGACTATCAGCTGTGCTCTACCATGATGCTTTGGTAAACTCTAGAGCAGTGCAGTGTTGCCAGGTTGAAAAAATTTTCCCTGCCCAAAACGAGCCCAAAACCCGCCCAAAGGTAAACCCTGCCCCGGCATCATCAACCCCGCCTCCGATGTCTTTAACCCTGCCCCCGACGTACCCTTCGACGTCATTAACCCCGCCCCCGACATAGCCGTCGGCGTCACTAACCCCGCCCCTGATGTAGCCGCCGAAGTCACTAACCCCGCCCCCAACGTCGTTAACCCAGCCTCTGCGGGGCTTCTATTGGACTAAATTGGACCAATAGAAGCCCCAGAAAACCGCCCAAATCCGCAACGTGGCTTTTTAAAAGCCGCCCAATTTCCCGCAGCCGGCAAAAATTGCCCACAACGGGTTGCGGAAAGCCGCCCAATTGGGCAGGAAACCCGCAGACCTGGCAACAGTGGAGCAGTGGTTCTCAATCCAGTCCTCAGGACCCACCCAGCCAGTCAGGTTTTCAGGATATCCACAATAAATATGGATATCAACTTATAAAATCACTTTCTACATCTGCAATAATAATTCTTTATTAAACATATTCATTGTTTAAAATTCCATATAATTACCAAATGCTACATTATTATCTGCCCTTTTACTGCTACAAAAACCATATATATGTACATAAATCATTCCTAATTCAACTACAGAAAAGTCTAATTCACTTGCAGTAATGCAATACTGACAGTCCCACATAATAAAGATGAAGTTTGCTTATCTTAGATCTGTTTTGTCCATGTTTAGCTCTTCCGATATATATAGGTTTCAAAACAACGATGAATGTTCAGCTGTTTCAATATTTCAAACAGTATACTGCATGCTGCTCAGAAGAACACGACCAGCTGTTCAAACAAGTGTGGTAGAGGGTCGAAGTTCGCAGTCAGTTCTCTATTTTAAAACCACACGCATTTCGAACCTCAAGTTCTAGTGTTTTGCCATCACAAGACGTCTTCGAGAACTGAGACTTGAAACATTTCACAAGCGGACCCACTCATGGTGGATCACTCCTGCATCAGAACGAAGGCTCAGAGTCGACGTGAGCAGGGGGAAGGAGTTGCTGCTTGCTGCCAGTGAAACCTAAAAGATTTTTAAATGGGGGGGGGGGGGGGTCAGGGGAGTGAAGTTGAATGATCACCCGATTGCCTGGGGGAGAAGGAAAGATACTGGGTGGGGAGGGGGTGGTTCACGCACGCCCAAAATTGGTTGTCTGGCTATGTACTGCAGTAACGGGCATTCATTTGAAAATGCTAGTGTATGTGTGTTGTTTATTCACCCAACTTAAACACAAATAGCTCAGGTGGAGGAGTGTACTAGTGGTTAGAGCACCAGTCTTGCAATCCAGCTGCTCCTTGTGATCTTGGGCAAGTCACTTAACCCTCCATTACCTCAGGTACAAACTTAGATTGTGAGCCCTCCTAGGACAGAGAAATATCCAGAGTACCTGAATGTAACTCACCTTGAGCTACTACTGAAAAAGGTGTGAGCAAAATCTAAATAAATAAATATTTGAGATTCTACATGGAATCTTGCTACTATTTGAGATTCTACATGGAATGTTCCACTAACAACATTCCATGTAGAGTGGAACATTCCATGTATGCCCTTGCAGATCAGCAACGCGGCCGCGCAGGCTTCTGTTTCTATGAGTCTGACGTCCTGCACATACGTGCAGGACGTCAGACTCACAGAAACAGAAGCCTGCGCGGCCGCGTTGCTGATCTGCAAGGGCAGGCCTCTACATGGAATGTTGCTACTGTTTGACATTCTAGATGGAATGTTGCTAGTGGAGGAGTGGCCTAGTGGTTAGAGCACCGGTCTTGCAATCCAGAGGTGGCCGGTTCAAATCCCACTACTGTTCCTTGTGATCTTGGGCAAGTCACTTAACCCTCCATTACCTCAGGTACAAACTTAGATTGTGAGCCCTCCTGGGACAGAGAAATATCCAGAGTACCTGAATGTAACTCACCTTGAGCTACTACTGAAAAAGGTGTGAACAAATCTAAAATAAATAAATTAAACTCTGGCTAAAACTATAAGCATTGTGAGAGGAATAATTTCAGCCAGAGCAATCCAGTAGGGTGGGTAACTGACTATGAGGCAGATGCAGCAACCAAACGTAAAAAAAATCTAAATCGTTAAAGTCCCTAACGATTTTAAAATAACGAAAAATGCACCAAAAAAAAAAGTCACACATGCTGAGATCGGTAGTGAAACGTACAATGTATCAAAGAATCACAATACACATCGGTCTGGACCTCTCGTTAGGACAGCTCCGTGGCAGGAAAAAGTGTTAAGTGAAAAAATAAACAAACTTTGAGCCAATCCCAGCGCATTAGCAGAGCTAAAAGCGCTGTGATTGGTCCAAAGGACCTCAGAAAACACATAAAAAAATAAAAATAAAAAAAGGATCGGGAGGGGGCAAGGGCGCTCATCAGGAGCGTCCTGTACGGACGGCCTTGCCCCCCCCCCCGCTGCTCCCCACTTTCCGCCGCTCCCCCCACCCCGAAAAAGCAAACTTCTAGAAGCCCCTGCCCCCCTCCCTTCCTCACTACTCTCACCTAAGCTCCGCCTCCCGACATCCTCCGTCCGTGCCCCGCCCCCTTTTGGGGTCGTCGCCGCCATTCCCCTCCTCCATCGGGCCCCCCTTCCTCTTACCGGGCCCGTGCAGCGCCTCTCTCCTCTGTCCGAAGGCGCTGCACGGGCAAGAAGAACGCTGAATCAGCTGATGCCTGCCTTCGCGATGGCGCGTCTTTCTCCTGCTGCGCCCGCCCCTGTCTGACGTCAGTAACCTACGTAGGTTACTGACGTCAGACAGGGGTGGGCTCAGGAGGAGAAAGACGCTCTATGGAAGCTAGGCGAAGGCAGGCATCAGCTGATTCAGCGTTCTTCTTGCCCGTGCAGCGCCTTCGGACAGAGGAGAGAGGCGCTGCACGGGCCCGGTAAGAGGAAGGGGGGCCCGATGGAGGAGGGGAATGGCGGCGACGACCCCAAAAGGGGGCGGGGCACGGACGGAGGATGTCGGGAGGCGGAGCTTAGGTGAGAGTAGTGAGGAAGGGAGGGGGGCAGGGGCTTCTAGAAGTTTGCTTTTTCGGGGTGGGGGGAGCGGCGGAAAGTGGGGAGCAGCGGGGGGGGGGGCAAGGCCGTCCGTACAGGACGCTCCTGATGAGCGCCCTTGCCCCCTCCCGATCCTTTTTTTATTTTTATTTTTTATGTGTTTTCTGAGGTCCTTTGGACCAATCACAGCGCTTTTAGCTCTGCTAATGCGCTGGGATTGGCTCAAAGTTTGTTTATTTTTTCACTTAACACTTTTTCCTGCCACGGAGCTGTCCTAACGAGAGGTCCAGACCTCTCGTTAGTTTTCCTGCCTTTTTCCTGCGTAAAGGCAATCGGAAAAGGTTAGTGCATGTCGTTTCAATGGGGTTTTCACACTAATTGCTCATCTCCATTCCGTTTTCGTTAGCTGCTACTACCGTCGAAAAATAGGCTTTAGTGCATGGAAAGGATCGGAAATTCTTCCCCGAGGGCTCATTTAACGATGAAAAACGTTTAGTGCATCTGCCTCTATATTTACCTGCAAACCATTTTTCTAAAGGAATAGAAGAATAGCACAAGACAGAATTGGTGTTAGTAACTTGGCATAGCAACCTGCTCAAGAGGATGGTAACGTTTTGGATTTGCATGTTTCCAGGCTCTGTTTCAGACAAGTTCAAGGCCGTTGCCTCAACTCTGAATCTTGTTGCCACAGTAATATAAGGAAAACCGCTACTGGGCCTACTAAAAAAAAAGAAAGAAAAGAAAACCCCTGCTGACATGTCAGTGGGAACCTTCTCATTCAAAAGGAACATCACGTTACAGAGAGCAGAGGCAGAACGGAAAGACGGGTATCCTGTGAAGGGGGGGGAGAAAGGACAAAAGAGAGAGAGAGAAAAAAATAGGAATGCTGATCTCTAGTGCCAGGAAACTGTGTGAGAGAGGAAAAGGGGCCAGAAAGATTTGTATTCTTGAAAGAAGAGAGATCCGTAGAGATCTCAGCAGTCAGAACAGGAAAAGGATGAATTCAGCACTTAAATTGTAGTTTTACAGGAAAGAGATGTGTTACTTTTATGATATTCGCCCTGAGTAGGAAATAGAGGTTCTCTTATGTGATATAAAGAACAAAATTTCTCCCTCCTAAATTTTCCTCCACTTGGGCTTTTGCAGTGTATTTTAACAGTCTTGTTTCTCTGTATGGTCTTCCCCCCCCCCCCCCCCCCCAGAGGTGTAGCTAGGTGGGTCGCCAGGGTAGCAACCGCTCCCCCAAATGGACTTCTGACAGCGCCTGCACCTTTTTTTCAAGCGATCTGTCACCGGTGCCATCGGCAGTCACCTCTCCGCTCCCCCCCCCCCCCCCCACGCCCTCAACTTGGCTACGCTTCTGCCCACCCCCACCCCCCATAAAACCTGCACATTTCTCTATGGGGAACTCTCAAATATTGAAATATAGTTACCCTTAAGTAAATTAAGTTGGCTTAACATACCTACAGTATCATTTATTTAATATGCATGGAGTGGAGGAGTAGCCTAGTGGTTAGTGCAGTGGACTTTGATCCTGGGGAATTGAGTTCAATTCCCACTGCAGCTCCTTGTGACTCTGGGCAAGTCACTTAACCCTCCATTGCCCCAGGTACAAAATAAGTACCTGTATATATGTAAACTGCTTTGAATGTAGTTGCAAAATACCACAGAAAGGCAGTATATCAAGTCCCATTTCCCTTTCCCTTATGACATCACAATATTAGAAGTGAGCCAAGTATCAGGCAATCAAGCCATTGTGACATCACTGATGAGGTTGGCTCTTATTGGTGGAATGAGTGGAGGCGTAGCCTAGTGGTTAGTGCAGTGGACTTTGATCCTGGGGAATTGAGTTCGATTCCCACTGCAGCTCCTTGTGACCTTGGGCAAGTCACTTAAACCTCCATTGCCCCAGGTACAAAATAAGTACCTGAATATATATAAACCACTTTGAATGTAGTTGCAAAAAACCTCAGAAAGGCAATATATCAAGTCCCATTTCTCTTTCCCTTTCTAGAATCCATTGAGGTAACTTGCATGGAGTGTTGTTACAACCCTAAACAGTAATGGAACTACATTGTTCTTCCAAGAAAGCTGGGTTGATGTGCTTGGAGGAACCACGGTTTTAAAAAACCCAAAATTCAAAGAGCACGGGGAAGCCAGATTTTTTACAATATTCTTAGTAACCTTGGTGGCCGTGGGCAATGGCGTATTTATTCAAGATTCATGTGTTGCGTACACACCGCCTGTAAGACACCCTACCCATGCTTTAAAATCATCTCTGCACCAGTCTTCGCCCGGGCAGCGGCACTCATAGGCAGCTCGCACCAGGACTTTGTCTCTCCTTCCCGCCCCCTTCTGATGCAACTTCCTGTTTTGTGACGGTTCATAGAGAAAGTCCTGGTGCGGGCCACAGGCAGCCTACGAGTGCTACTGCTGCTGTCCAGGCGAAGACTAGAGTGGAAACAATTTTAAGGTACTGGGGGGACGTGGGGTACAGGGGACACACACCCACTGTTAAAAAATCCTGGCTATTCCACTGGCCATGGGGACTATTAATAGACCTTGGTAATAAGGGAGGGAGTTAGTTGGACCATTGGATCATCATGCAGTAAAAGGAGCACTCAGGGAGGACAAGGCCATAGAGGACAGACTAACTGGTCGATATTCAGCCTGCAGTGGTTGGTGTTTTTTAAAATGCTGACCGCCATGGGCAGCATTAGGCCCGGATATTCCTAGGAGCGGAGGAGTGGCCTAGTGGTTAGGGTGGTGGACTTTGGTCCTGGGGAACTGAGGAACTGAGTTCAATTCCCAGCACAGGCAGCTCCTTGTGACTCTGGGCAAGTCACTTAACCCTCCATTGCCCCATGTAAGCCGCATTGAGCCTACCATGAGTGGGAAAGTGCGGGGTACAAATGTAGCAAAAATAAAATAGATGCTATTGGAGATTCTACATGGAATGTTGCTATTCCACTAGCAACATTCCATGTAGAAGGCTGCGCAGGCTTCTGTTTCTGCGAGTCTGACGTCCTGCACGACAGACTCACAGAAGCAGAAGCCTGCACGGCGGCCACATTGGTGATCTGCAAGGGCCGACTTCTACATGGAATGTTGCTAGTGGAATAGCAACATTCCATGTAGAATCTCAAATAGTAGCAACAGTGGAGGAGTGGCCTAGTGGTTAGGGTGGTGGACTTTGGTACTGAGGAACTGAGTTCAATTCCCGGCACAGGCAGCTCCTTGTGACTCTGGGCAAGTCACTTAACCCTCCATTGCCTACCGCATTGAGCCTGCCACGAGTGGGAAAGCGAGCGTGGGTTACAAATGTAACAAAAAAAATGCTGGTCCCTGTCTGGGCACCAGTATTGAACATCCAGGGCTAATTGTTTAGGTGCTAGCTAGCCAGTGAAACTTAAGCGGGTCCTGGCCAATATTCAGCCAGGACCCACATCAGAAACGTATTCAGATCCTGGCTGAATTTTGGCTTGGACCCACATAAGGGTTTCTGCCAAAGTCTGGAGCCCCCCTTCCTATCCTCCCTCCCAACCCCTGAACAGCAACAACCCTCCCCTCTGATTCCCCCTCCCACCTCCCCAAACTGCAACACCCCTCCTTCCCATCCTTATCCCTCTCCTACCCCCCCCCCCTTCAAAGAAGATGTGGGCAGGCCCGAGCTCCCCCACCCACCCTCACCCATGTAGGGCCCCCCCCCCAGGTCTGCCTTCATTATCCCTAGTGGTCTAGTGGGGAAAATGGGCAGGAGCAATGCCCACTCACTCCTGTACAGCACAGCAGCCTGTTCAAAATGGCTGCCACTCAACCTGCGCTACTATCCAAGTACTGAGAGGCTACCACTAGGCTGACATTTTGAACAGGTTGCCACACCGGACAAGAGCAAGTGGGCATTGCCTTACCTGTTTTCCCCACTAGACCACCGTGGACCATGAAGGTAGGCCTGGGGAGGCCTACAGGAATAGGGGTGCTTGAGCTTGCCTTTATTTTTCTTCCAGGGGAGGGGATCAGGATGGGAAAGGGGTGTTGTATTGTATTGTAACATTTATACCCCACGCTTTCCCACTCATTAGCAGGTTCAATGCGGCTTACAAATATAACAAGTTTACAAGATAACGCAAAATGGATAAAACAGGTGAATAAAAAGTGGGGAAAGTGTTGCAGTTTGGGGGTTGGGAGGGGGGGATCAGAAGGAGGGTGCAGCCTGAACTCCTGTGCCGCTACCTGGAGATTAATCGGGCACTAGCCAATATTCAGGCTGGTGCCTGGTTAACTCACCGCATGAAGTTAGGACAGGCTTTTTTCTGTCCTAACTTTATGCAAATTCTTAGCTGGTTAGTAGACTAAAAGTTGCCTCTAACTGGCTAAGTTTCCACCCTGCCCTAACTTCGCCCCTGGACTGCCCACAAACTAGCTGGTTTCGGTATGGGAGGTTAGAGGGGATATTCAGCGGCACTGCCTGGTTAAGTGCCACTGAATATCCTCACTTAGCCCTGACCAATTTAAATGGCCAGGATTTAAATTGCTTTAAATATTTATCCTTAAATGAATTCTTTGCTTCAGTCTTTACTTAGGAGGATTAAGGAAGCTACCTATGCCAGAAGTGGTATTTATAAGATGATCATACAGAGGAATTGAAACAATTCTTGGTGAACTTGGAAAATGTAATAGGCCAAATCAAGAAGATAAAGAATAGCAAATCACCTGGACGGGTGGTATAAACAAACCCCAGAAAACTAAGAGAACTCAGAAATGAAATTGCAAATCTATTATTGATTATCTGTAGCATATCCTTCAAGTCATCTAATATACCTGAAGATTGGAAAGTAGCTAACATGGTGCCACTGTTTAAAAAGGATTCCAGGAGTAATTCGGGAAACTATAGACCAGTGAGCCTAACGTCGGTGCTGGGCAAAATGGTAGAGATTATTATAAAGAACAAAATTGCTGAATACATAGACAAACATGGTTTAATGGGAGAGAGCCAGCATGGATTTAGCCAAGGGAACAGGGGCGTAGCCACGGGCGGGCCTGGATGGGCCCAGGCCCAGCCACATGCCTTCCAGGCCCGCCCACCCAACATCCCCTGGGGTTTAAATCTTTTTTACCTCCGTCGAAGCGGCCGCGTCATTGAAAGCCCTGCCCATCAAGCCTTCCCTTCGTGAGTTCGTTCCCTCAGAGTCCCGCCTTCTGATGTAATTTCCTCTTTCCCTTAGGGCTATAGTGGTGTACAGTTGTGGGGAGTGGGTTTTTTTTTGTGGGGGGGGGTTTGGGGGGCTCAGCACCCAAGGTAAGGGAGCTATGCACCTGGAAGCAAATTCAGAAGTCCACTGCAGTGCCCCCTAGGGTGCCCGGCTGGTGTCCTGGCATATGAGGTGGACCAGTGCACTACGAATGCTGGCTCCTCCCATGACCAAATGGCTTGGATTTGGTCATTTCTGAGATGGGCTTCCTCGGTTTCCATTATTGCCAAAAATCGGGGACGACCATCTCTAGGGATGACCATCTCTAAGGTCAACCTAAATGTGGAGATTTGGGCGTCCCCGACTGTATTATCGAAACAAAAGATGCCCGCCCATCTTGTTTCGATAATACGGGTTTCCCCGCCCCTTAGTGGGGACGTCCTGCAAGGACGGCCCCAGGAAAACTTGGGCGTTCGATTATGCCCCTCCATGTAAACCACTTTGTAGTTGCAAAAACCACAGAAAGGTAGTATAATAAATATAAAGGTAATAAATATCCAGAAATGTCTTATAATGTCTTTGCTTTAACACTATCATGTATTTCACCACCATGTAACACAAAACCCTCTGTAAACCAAATGTATATTCTCTTCTATTTCCAGTATCCATGATAAATTGTAAGCCACATTGAGCCTGCAAAGAGGTGGGATAATGTGGGATACAAATGCAATAAATAAATAAATAAATAAATAATGAAGTCCCATTCCCTTTCCCTTTTATTGTTTCACTATTTTAATAAATTTGTTTTTAACTGTTGTCACTGAGAATCTTCTTGCTCCTTTGGGATCTTCTCTTTCTTTTCTTTTCTTTTCTTAGGTTTTTTGGGGTTGTTTTGCACTGGTTGTGGACCCTTGCCTCTATTTCTGTTTGTCTTACAACATTGACACAAGAAGCAATGTGGCTCATCATTATGCAAAATGAATCATGCAGATTACGTTATACTTTTGTGTTTTACCAGTCCCTTTGCCCTCCCCCAGGGAAGGGAAACAGTTCAGCCTAGTAGGCTGAAAAATAAGAGAGAAAAATTAGACTCAGTTAGGCACAACCAGTAATTATCTTTATTGGTATCTCACAGAGCCAATATACAAAATAATTGTTCTCTCTCTGGAGCAGGTTGTCAGACACCAACGCCAGATGCAATCACTATATAACAAAGACTGCTCAGCTAACACTGTCCCAGACATCACATATATAGCCTATGTAAGTTTCTTTTCTCCCAAATCAAGTGATTTCTCCCAATCTAGAAATCAGAAACTAGCCTGTGCCATATATAGATTGGTCATGTTTTCTCTCCTGATGGGGGTTCACGTGAACACTCAGTGGCCAGCTACCAGTAGTGCGTGCAAACTAAAACAATACCCTTGTGTCCTCTCTCTCCCCACAAATGAAACATTCTGGACATCTTAGGCTCACTGTGTACCGTCAGTCTTTCACCACCTCCCAAGGTTATATCCACCTTATATGAAAGGCATAGTCTCAGCTGCAGCCAAATATGCATCTGTGAAGTGTCTGTTCTCAGCTCCCGAGAAAGCACTGATTGTTACAAAAGATGCTGAGTTAGTAGGCTAACATGTGAGAACCAAATGTACAGGCCTTTGTAGCAGGCCTAGCCCTTAGTAACAGGCCTAACATAGGAAGGAATATACACTTCACTATCTGGCATTCTGTGGCTAAGAATGAGCAAATGTTTTACCACATATTAGTAAACAGGACACTGTGTCTGCAGTACCATTTGTGCAGACAAGTTGAAAGGTTCCTCCATCACCACCACTGGAGGTCGATTTCAACATCTTTGTAACCTATTATAAAAAAATAAATCATGTTGCCTGTATTTAGGATTTCAACCAATCACTGGCAACATGGACAATGCTGAACTATTTCAGCAAGGAAGCAGCAACTCCATTTCCTATGTGACTCATCATAAACCTATCAGGAGTTCTTTCTTGTGTGAAATTTGGTAAATTTAGCCTTTGTTATGTGAGCTTTAATTAGCAGGAAATTTGTATGTGATCTGAACTAGCTTGTTTCGAAATAGTAGTTGAACACAAGGCATTATATTTCTTTATGAACATTTAAAAGACCAAAGAAAAATGGTGGGGGGGGGGGGAGGGGGAAGGAGAATGCATTATCTTTCTTTTAATTACAGCGTTGCTCTCTTGGAATACCAGATTGATCTTGTAGAACCATGAATAATTCCTTTGTTTACTATTGCTGTAAATGGGATCCTGACTCCAAAGCTCTGCCTGGGAGTCTGCAACGGAAACTCTCCACTAATGAATGTGGTTTCTCTTCATTCTATCTAGAAAGTATCAAGGCTTGCAAATCAGCACACAGGGAATTCAATTCAATTTAGTCTCATATTTTGCTTATCCAGAACTGCTAAGCAAGTAACAATAAAAGCATTCATAAAATGCAAACGCAAAAACATCACATACGTAAAAATTAAAGTGACAGACTCCATGGCTAAGCTTCCTGCCAGTATATTTCTAAATTACATTACTTGGTTAAAGCCGGAGTGCTTTGTACTGTCTAATCGTTACAGCTTACCGTTCCTCCTCCTTCTTGCATATTGTCTGTACAGCCCAACTTGTTCTAAAATGATTTCAGATACTGAATTCATGAAAGAGCTTGTTTAATATTGGAGATATTCAAGACTCACTACACAGTGCATCTTCTATGCACAGGATTGGAGAAATTTCAGATGAGTAGTCCAGGGGCGTAGCCAGACACCCAATTTTGGGTGGGCCTGGGTCCAAGTTGGGTGGGCAGAAGAACTCTACCTTGTCACACAAGTGATTAGGTCTCTCCCTCTCTCGCCTGTATACCATATGGTCTCTCAAACATTCCCCCCCCCCCCCCCCGCATATCTTTTAAATAGCAGATTTTCACCAGCAGTGAGCAGCATCTAATACACACTGCTCATGTTGGCCCCACAGCATATATCAGTCGCTGCTCACTGCAGGCAAAAATCTGCTATTTACAAGGTATGCAGGAGGGACAGTTTTGGGGAGTTTTCAGCTGGTAGGGCTTGGGAATCCCTGCCAGCCACATCATAGGTGTGCTGCTACTGGATGGGCCTGAGCCCAAAGTGGGTGGGCCTGGGCCCACCCGGGCCCACCCTTGGCTACGCCACTGGAGTATTTGGTCCAATATATCAGTATTAAGTTGTTTAAATATGCCCAGGGGTGTGCTGGTAAATTTTTAACAACAGGCTCTTTCTCTGGACGTAGCCAGCTCTGCAGTTGGAAGGTCCAGGAGTGGCCGGGGGGGGGGGGGGGGGAGCAACACTTGCCTCTCTCTCCTCCCTCCCTTCGTGCGGGTACACTAGGCATACCTTTGCTGGCAGCCAATAAATGGACTGCCACCACTCCCAACGTCTTGCTCTGAGCAGCATGCTGGAACTTCTTTCACATGCTCGAGAAGTCCCAGAGCTAGAAACAAGGAGCGGGGAGCAGCAGTAGTCTATTTACTTGGCTGGCAGGGCTCAGCATCCCCACCAGCAAAGTAAAAGAGAATTCAGCAGGGGGCCCAAGCCCACATTTTGGGAACCAGTTGTTAAAGTAGCCATGGAGGGCCCTACTTTAACAACCGGCTCCCAGAATTCTTAAAAATTTAACAACCGGCTCTTGCGAGCCTGTGAGAGCCTGCTCCAGCACACCACTGAATATGCCTGTCCTTCACGGTGATAGGTCAGCTGTTTGTATTTCTCTCCATTCACGTGCAGGGCCGCTGAGAGACCCATCCAGGCCCGGGGCAGGACTGGACCACTGCCCCCCCCACTCGGGTCGCAATACCGCCCCCCCCCCCCCACTTGCACCACCCGCCTCCTTACTGACTGTCCTCTCCTGTTCCTGCTGCGTGCCGCCCAGGATATCGTGTTAATGCAATTATCGAGTCCTGGGTTGCATGCAGCAAGAGCAGGAGAGAGACCAACCTCAAGAGAAGACAGACCCGTCCCAGAAGCAGATAGGAAGAAATTTGCCTGTGCCAGGCCTGCCCCCCCCCCCCCCCCCGCCCCCCCTCTCGGCAGCCCTGTTCACATGCTAAGCAGGCATAGAGATTCCAACTGTAAATATATGCCTGCATTCAAGCAATCTAAACGGCACACTCGTTAACATGGTGGTCTGCAACGTAGAGAAAGTTCGTAAGGAGGTAATTCTATAAATGTCAAATTCCGCCCTGAGTGCTACACCGGTATTAACACAATATCTTACACAGTATGTACTTTACAGGTAGCTGTACACATAGGTGGAATCTGAATGGGAATCTCACACATGTAACTTGTAGAGCACTATCCGCCCGATATTTAGCCAGCGGCGGCCAGCGTTTTTTTAAACACTGACCATTGCTGCCTAGATTAGCCCCCAATATTCAGTGCCAAGCTATGTCCAGGCACGGCATTGTATATTGAGGGCTAAATGTTATGGGGATGGCCGCCGGAGCCTATGGGGGTCCCGGAAGATATTCAGTTGGGGCCCGCCTAATCTAATCTCGAGATTTATGTTCTGCTTTACCTATAAAGGCTCAAGGCGGATCCCGGAACCAAGAAATAGCTGAACAAATCCCACTGAATTACAATAGATTAGCCAGAAAAAAATCTATGAGCCAACGGATCCATTAAATATTGAGTAAACAAAAAAAGTATTTATCACCTTTCAAAAGCTATGATAGCAAGTGATCTCTCTGATCTCACTTGGGTAACTTGCTCCAAAGCTCAGGGCCGTGGCCAGGTATAGATCTATTTCTAGTAATCATCCTACGACACCATCACAGAAGGAACTACATAACCTGCATAAGACAGTTATGAAAACCTGGCTGAATATCGACCAGGACTCCATAACTATTATTGCCCCTGAAAGCCGCTCACCTTCCTGGCCTCTCAAAAAGCCCCCTCTCTCCTACCCCCCCTGCCTTCAGCCTGCAATACTTAAAGCCCCTCCCTTTCCCTGGACAAGCCCCCCTCAAGGTCTAGATAGTCCCCCCCCCAACCTACCTGATGTTCTTGGTGGTCCATGGGTGTGATTGAGGGGCAGGAGCGAAGCCCCCTCACTCATGCGGTAGGTCCTAAAAATGGCTAAGCTGCCCTAATTTAACCCGCTTAACTATGGGGGTGCCAGTACTGAATATTGCTGGCACCCGCATAACCCCGGGCTCATCCCTAACACCGCCATCAGTACTGTTCCTGACCTGCCCACTTTATCTGGGGCTGATCAGAGGCGATATTCAGCAGCACTGTCCGCTTTAGTGCCGCTGAATATCGGAGGTTAGGGGGTGGAGCCTAGCTTAAATTGGTTTGAATATCAGCCGGTACAGGTTCCACGTGTATCACTGGAACTTGGGTGCACACATTTATACTGGTTCAATGAGTGGCAAAAATGCTTACGCCTACGCAACCATGTGCATATGTACCTGGTTATACTAGTAGTCTATAAAGGAAAGTATTCTATGGCTAGCATAAGCGCTTACACCAGAATAGGTGCAAATTAAACACAGTGAGGACGACAAAAAGACTAAACTACAGACAATGTCCAATGTATTGAAGCTTTGTTTTCAACAGCTGGGACTTGACATGAGTTGTGTTTCAGCCAAAAGTGGCCTGTCTCAGGAGTCTAAAAACAATAAATAAAAATGTTTATGTACATATATAAAGTAAATAAATAAATACAGAGATATCTTGACACAGTACAGATAGAAGTCAAAATGGAATATGACCATACTAGAACATAGATATAAATAAAATTATACAGAAATGGTAAATAATGTTACTTTCCATTGAATGTATGGACTTCCTAGCTAGCCTTTTTGAAAATACATATAATGTTGTATACCTAAGGAAGGAAAAACATTCCTGCTTCATACGCTGTTTCAATCCAAATAGCTGCTGAGACTTCCTGTAGCAGCCTTGCAAGACTGCCGCCGGAGGTCCCGGCAGCCATTTTCCGATTGAAACTAGTACGGACAGAGGACTCACTCCTGCCTGTGTTGGTTCCAGTGGAAAAAATGGCTGCTGGGACCTCCCATGGGAGCCATTTGGATTAGAGCAACAGCACGGGGCAGGAACCCCACTTGTTCCTGCCCCCGAAGAGACCAGTAGACCACCAGGGTGTTACTAAGGTAGGCCCGAAGAGTGCCTAAGGATGGTTGGGTGGGAAAGAGGAGCACAGGAGAGTGATCAGGGGTGATTGCCGCCAGGAGAGCAACTTTAGCCGAGCGGCCGATTTTGGTCACAGATTTGGTTTCAGCAGAATCCGAAGATCCTGAGTTTGGTCGGGCTGTACTGTGAGATAAAGGAACTTGAACAGGAAGGTGTATATAAATATCTAGGACTAGAGGAAGAACTATCAAGCAGATATTGCTGAGAGAAAACAATAAGTCAAGAATATTATAGGAGACTAAAATTGATATTGAAGAGTACATTAACATCATGGAGTAAGATACTGGCTATTGCCAGACAGGAGTTGCCTCCTGGGTTTCGGAAACCTCCATATATGAGAGGATGTAGGACAATGTTTCCCATACTTTTACCTACAACCCCTCTTTACAGTGTAAAGACCCTTAGGTTCTGCTCCCTGAAGGAACAGCAGAGATTTCTAGTAGCTCTTCCAGGTTGGGTGTTGATATTTTGACTTAGAATACTTTCACAACTTCTGGCTGGCTGCCCTACCTGTGATTGGCAATGAAATGAGATACCCTTTGGAGAGGAACTATATGGGTATAAATACCAAGCCCAGTGGGAGTAGCTTTGTCTTTGTCTTCAGCTCCCAGGCCATTGCACCTTTACTGCAAGGTTGAAGAGGCTTGGTTCTTACCTTGCATGCTAAAATACATCTACTGAAAGAGAAAAGCCGTCCACTACAAAGCTTACAAGGGAAGGAGAGAGAAAGAATATCAAGATCAAGCCTGAAGAAATAGGAGAGGATCAGAGAAGGGTTCAATTTCAATTTCTTGTTTGTATATCTCCAAAAGAGTTCACCACAGTTTACATTAGAGCTAAGTGATTTTCCTAGCATTACATCAGTGGTTTAGAAGACATTTCAGCAGTCAATAGAAATAGAGTAAAATAAAACATAGAAAAGAAAATAAGATGATACCTTTTTTTATTGTATTAACAATCTTTTTTTGATTAGCTTTCGAAGGTAGCCCTTCTTCGTCAGATCTTATTTTCTTTTCTATGTTTTATTTTATTCTATTTCTATTGGCTGCTTTTAGAAGTGGACTAACATGGCTACCATATCTCTCTACTGAAGACATTTCACAAAGAGTTATAGAACAATTTTACAATCTGCATGAACATATTGCACTGGTTTTATATTCTACGTAAACATATTATGTATTGTACTAGTTGTTAGTAACACTCAGGGTGATACATAGTTTCTCATTGGTCGTTAATTGTCAAGTAGGAAAGTTTTCTGTTTTTTTCCTAAAGGTAAGGTAGGAGAGTTCCAGATGGCTTGAGGTAGGTAGGGAATTTCATAGGAGAATGATCTTGAAGGAAAATAAAGCATTAAAGTATTTGAAGAAGTGAACATTTTCGCACTTGGAGTACTGAATTTCAGGAGGTGTTGTAGTCGAGTGGAGTGCTCAAATATGAAACCTTCAAAGATGTTGGTCAGCATTGCTGATGTTGATCCATATATGACTTGAAAAAATAGGCAGGTAGCTTTGAATAGCAGTCTCTTCTGGGTTGGAAGCTAGTGTAGCTGTTTCAAGTAGGATGTGATTCTGTCAAATTTTCGTAATCTGAAGATCAGCCGGGCCAGAGCGTTCTGTATTAGTTGGAGTCTGGATATCAATTTTGTGGGTAGGCCTAAGTATAGAGTTTTACAGTAATCTGTATGAGAGAGAACGAGTGATTGAACTAGCAGGGCGAAAGAAGGTTGGTCACAGTAGGATCTGATCAGTTTGAGCTGTTTAAGCTTGTAGAATGTCTTTTGCCAGAAATGATTGATCTGTGGTTCGAAGAATAGTACGGAATCCAGAATCACTTCTAGTACTTTTGATTTTTTTTTTCTCCACCGGTAAAGATAACCCTGTAGGTAAGGTTCACATACTTGGGACGAGGACATTTGGAATGTGAAAATACAGCAATTTGGTTTTATTCGTGTTCAGCTTCAATATAGTCTCGGCAGCCCAGTGTTGAATGCGTTCCAAGCAGCTAGGTAGTATAGAGGTGATGTCTTGACAGGCTACTACAAACTGGTATCAGCATGAAGATGTCATCTGCAAATGATAGTAGGAGTTCACCTTTCAACAGCCTAATATTCCCAAGGGATGACATAAACATATTAAAGAGGAGTGGTGAGATTGGGGAGCGCTGGGGTACCCTACAAGGTGGCACCCAGAATTGTGACAACTAGTTGTTTTTATGGACGCAGTAGCTCCTATTAACCAGGAAGTCTCTAAACCAGTTGAACACTGTTCCCGACAGCCTGATTTCACTCAGCTTTTCTAATAAAAGATTGTGGTCCACGGCATCGAAGGCTGCAGAGATGTTGAATTGCAGCAGTATGGTTTGCTTGCCCAGTGATAGTTGAGATCTGACATACGAGGTTAGGACTAACAGTAAAGTTTCTGTGCTGTGGCTGTGGGTTGTTCTGAAGCCAAATTGGATGGGAAGTAGGCATGAGTGATCATCTAGGTATTTTGAGAATTGTTTGCTTACATAAGATTCCATTAGCTTGGTGAAGACTGGGATGCTTGCTATGAGCCTGTAGTTGGCTGGTATGGCCATATCTAAGCCAGATGCCTTAATAATGGGGGTTAAGGCTATTTGGCTCATCTCTACAGGCAAACTGCCTTTTTCCAGAAGACCATTAGTCATTACAGTTATCCAGTGGATCATGGATGATGGGACTGAGGAGAGTAAGTAGGAGGGGCATGTATCTAGTGTGCAGTGGGATCGTGGTAGCTTTTTTAATGTGGAGATAACCTCTTCTTTGGAAATGGGTGAGAAGGATATCCCAGGGTCGATCGGCTGCGACAGGGTGCTTTATTGGGAAACTTATTTCCTTAGGAAGTTTAGTTTGAGGGTCTTTGAGCTGAGCATTAAGTTTTGATTGAATTTGAGTAACTCTATTTTCAAAGTTAGAAAGGTCTTGCAGGGTAGAGTTTGGCATTAAGGTTGCAGAATTCCAGGGGGTTCCAAGGGTTCCAGGAGAAACAATAGGACAGAGAATTCCAGTAGATGTGTGCCATCGGGGAAGGAACCAGCTACAAGTACTTTGTATCTGAAGCTCAGAAAACCCTACTATCTAACAGAGACTTCGAGAGCAGCTGTCCTCAAGAGAAGAGGTCCAGAGAGAGTTAAACTGTAAAAGACTTTTTCCAAGAGCCTCTACCAGACTGAGCATTCATGAGGAAACCTCCTATAGACTAAGTGTATGGAGGAGTGGCCTAGTGGTTAGGGTGGTGGACTTTGGTCCTGGGGATCTGAGGAACTGAGTTTGATTCCCACTTCAGGCACAGGCAGCTCCTTGTGACTCTGGGCAAGTCACTTAACCCTCCATTGTCCCATGTAAGCCGCATTGAGCCTGCCATGAGTGGGAAAGCGCAGGGTACAAATGTAACAAAAATAAAATAGATACTATTGGAGATTCTACATGGAATGTTGCTATTCCACTAGCAACATTCCATGTAGAAGGCTGCGCAGGCTTCTGTTTCTGTGAGTCTGACGTCCTGCACGTACGTGCAGGACGTCAGACTCACAGAAGCAGAAGCCTGCGCAGCCACATTGGTGATCTGCAAGGGCCGACTTCTACATGGAATGTTGCTAGTGGAATAGCAACATTCCATGTAGAATCTCAAATAGTAGCAACAGTGGAGGAGTGGCCTAGTCGCATTGAGCCTGCCATGAGTGGGAAAGCGCGGGGTACAAATGTAACAAAAAAAAAATAATAATAAACTACTTTGTTATACTACTAACTATATATAGTTAATGCTGAGGAGTTCTTCCAAGCTTTTCTGTATCATCCAAGTTAAGTAAACCTGTAGTTCAGATTTAAACATCTGGCCTGGCTGACATTGGATGAATGAATGCTGAGTGAGTGGATTGCTGTGCCAGTTGACCTCCCAGCTGTTGCTGGTCCCAGCCCTGATCTCTCTACAAACTCTTAAATTTACTAAAAGTAACTCACCCTGATACTCACTGGGCAAACAAAGGTTACAGTAGCAGAAAAATTCCACGCAACTTGGGCACTAAAATAATACCGAAAGATAGCATAAAGTAATAGCAATTCATCATTGTACCAATTCCGTACATCATCATACTAAGAATTAATGGTTAAACGGCACAATATAGGGTTAGTTCAGACAAGTCCATAAAATCATCATGTAACTAAGAGTATTATGAATTTGTAAATATTTATACACGGTTTATAAAAGCAGACTCAAATAGCCATGCTTTGCACAACTTCCTAAAAAGTAGAAAGATGTGTTATTGACAAACATGAAAATGTTTAGTCATCATTTATGTCTTTCAGTCTCTACTGCTTTTCCATAAAGAGGTGAGTGACATTGCCGAAGGGTTAGAAGGTAAAGTTTGCCTTTTTGCAGATGATACTAAGAATGGTAACAGAGCGGACACCCAGGAGGGAGTGGAAAACATGAAAAAGGATCTGCAGAAGCTAGAAGAATGGTCTAAGGTTTGGCAATTAAAATTCAATGCGAAGAAATGCAAAGTGATGCACTTAGGGAGTAGAAATCCACGGGAGACGTATGTGTTAGGTGGGGAGAGTCTGATAGGTACCGACGGGGAGAGGGATCTTGGGGTGATAGTATCTGAGGATCTAAAGGCGGTGAAACAGTGTGACAAGGTGGTGGCCGTAAGTAGAAGGTTGCTAGGCTGTATAGAGAGGGGAGTGACCAGCAGAAGAAAAGAGGTGTTAATGCCCCTGTACAAATCGTTGGTGAGGCCCCACCTGGAGTATTGTGTTCAGTTTTGGAGGCCGTATCTTGCTAAGGATGTAAAAAGAATTGAAGTGGTGCAAAGAAAAGCTACAAGAATGGTATGGGATTTGTGTTACAAGACGTTTGAGGAGAGACTTGCTGACCTGAACATGTATACCCTGGAGGAGAGAAGAAACAGGGGTGATATGATACAGACGTTCAAATATTTGAAAGGTATTAATCCGCAAACAAACCTTTTCTGGAGATGGGAAGGTGGTAGAACGAGAGGACATGAAATGAGATTGAAGGGGGGCAGACTCAAGAAAAATGTCAGGAAGTATTTTTTCACGGAGAGAGTGGTGGATACTTGGAATGCCCTCCCGCGGGAGGTGGTGGAGATGAAAAAGGTAACGGAGTTCAAAAATGCGTGGGATATACATAAAGGAATCCTGTTCAGAAGGAATGGATCCTCAGAAGCTTAGCGGAGATTGGGTGGCAGAGCCAGTGGTGGGAGGAGGGGCTAGTGGTTGGGAGGCGGGGCTAGTGCTGGGCAGACTTCTACGGTCTGTGCCCTGAAAATGACAGATACAAATCAAGGTCAGGTAGACACATAAAGTAACACAAATGAGTTTATCTTGTTGGGCAGACTGGATGCACCAGGCTGGTCTTTCTCTGGCATCATCTACTATGTTACAATGTTACCATTCATCATGCAAGCAAGAATGGATTTATGGTTTTTGCAATTTTTGGGACGATGGAGTAGTAAGCACTTTGTGAATTCTTCCATTGCTCATATTCAAAATAAAAACAGCAGTGTATCATTGGAGGTGTGTGTCAGTTGACATCATTGGGAGTAGGAAACACTATGGACTTTGTTTGGGTTCCCAATGTGACATGTTGGTCAGTAGCAGTTGAGGAAGGACCAAGGAGCAATGTGATTGGTTGGTTCCATGTCAGCATTTTAGTTAAAATGTAGCACCATTTTATTGAGTGTATTGATGGCACAAGGCTGCTATAATGCACTGCGACAGAATGTAATAAATATATTAAGAAGCATAAAAGCACTGGTGAACATTTTTTTTTGAAAAAAGCAAGCAGCAAAATTTTTGACCTATGAACGATACAAGTACCCCAGTGTTTGGTTGTCTGAGGTCTTTTTTCCTCATTTGCTATGCTGGTTGGTTACTATAAATATGTTAGACTTGAAAAATGTCAGAAAAATGTAAAGAAAAATGTCAGGAAGTATTTTTTCTCGGAGAGAGTGGTGGATGCTTGGAATGCCCTCCCGCGGGAGGTGGTGGAGATGAAAACGGTAACGGAATTCAAACATGCGTGGGGTAAACATAAAGGAATCCTGTTCAGAAGAAATGGATCCTCAGGAGCTTAGCTGAGATTGGATAACAGAGCCGCGGAGCTGGTGGTTGGGAGGCGGGGATAGTGCCGGGCAGACTTATACGGTCTGTGCCAGAGCCAATGGTGGGAGGCGGGGATAGTGCTGGGCAGACTTGTATGGTCTGTGCCCTGAAAAAGACAAGTACAAATCAAGGTAAGGTATACACAAAAAAGTGGCACATTTCTTGGGCAGACTGGAGAATTCCTTTATTAAATGAAAGCGGAAAATCAAATTTCAATACATTACACTGTGCAGTTATAAAGCCAGCCCCTCTATACTTTTATACAAAAATGCAAATTTTACACAAAAAACCATCCCCCCCAACCCCCCCCCCCCAAACATTCAACTCAACTTCAAGCGTACATGCTTCCACCAAACCCCAAAGGTCTTTACCCCCACCTCCACCCGTTCCCATCGGGCCACTTCCTGGACAGCTCGGACAACGTCCCAGGAGACCTGCTCAGCAGACCTGCACTCCTGGCCCAGGGACACCCCGCAGCGAGCCATCCATAGGCAGTATCTGATGATAACTGAGATTAGAAAGGCGGTACCTGGCTCTAGCCGCCCCGTCTCCCCCTGCCTCCCATACACCCAGTCCGCATAGGTGTAGGACGTGAAGCTGGGGATGGCCAGCAAGGCAGCCACTCTCCGGCAAACCGCTATGGAGAATGGACACTCCTTCAGGAAGTGGTCCATGGTCTCCAGCCGGCCAGCACACTCCCCCCTCGGGCAGTCTCGGTCCTGCTGGTTCCTACACCGAAGGTTTGCCCTAACATACAACCTGCCATGTAGGGACAGCCAAGCAATGTCCCTGTACTTGTGTGGAATGCGTTTGGATGAAATAAACCGCAGGCCCTGCCTCAGCACGGGCTCCGGAGCATCCCTAAGAGCCAGGGGAGAGGAGAAGCGTTGGGAGCGAACCCGCTCCACCCAGATCTCCCTCTGTCCTGCCCTAACTTCCTCCCATGTAATGTCCCACAGCCGAACCAGCTTTACCAAAGATTTATAGTAGCCTACCCCCTCCGGGAACCCTTTCCGCAACCGTCCCACCCTACCTCCCCCCAACCAAGGACCCCAAAATCCCTCCCACCACTGGACAACACTGTGTACCCATCCTGGGGCATTCAGACCCCCCGCCCGCCCCAGGTTAAACTGGATGAAGAGGGAGGAGAATAGCAAGACTGGGTTTACCATTCCCACCCCCCCTTCCTCCCGCGACCGGTAAGTGAAATTACGTCGAACTGGGTTCATCCTGTTCCCCCACAGGAGTTGAAAGAACACGCTGTAAATTGCCGTGAAACAGCGTTCCGGCAGGAGACAGATGTAGCTCAGGAACAGGAACATGGGGACCACCTGGCTCTTCAGCAACCGGACCCGGTCCTCCATGGGCATCCGCCACCCCTTCCAGCGGTCCACCTTCTCCCTCGCCTCCGCTATCCTTTGTTCCCAATTTTCCCGCCCGTAATCCCCTCCCCCAAAATACACTCCCAAAACCCTCATTTTCTCTATCCCATCCGGGAACCCTCCACCTAAATTAAACCGCCGTCCCTCTGGCCCCACCCACAAGCTGGTGCTCTTGCCCAGGTTTACCCGAGACCCCGAAGCCTGGGAGTATGCTGCAAGGGTCTCCTGCAGCCTCCTCCCCTCCCTGCGATCCGCCACCCAGACGGTGATATCGTCCGCATAGGCGATGACTCGCAACACATTCCCTTTGCCTACTTCCACTCCTCTGAGCCCGTCCTCCCCCCCCCCTTCCAGCCTCCTCACCAGGGGATCAATGGCGAAAGCGTACAGCAGGGGGCTCAACGGGCACCCCTGCCGCACCCCCGCCGAGATCCCCACCTCCGCCCCCCTCCATCCATTCACCAGGGGAAAGAATCGCGCCCCCGCATACAATAACTGAAGTTGCGCGATCCATTCCCCCGGGAATCCATAGTGGTCTAGGACCTTCCATAAAAAACCCCACTGCACTCGGTCGAAAGCCTTGTCCTGGTCCAAGGCCACGACCAGCCTGCCCTCTCCCACCCGACTACGTTCCAGGCCCTCCCTCACCCAGGCCACTGCCTCTAGCACCCCCCTTCCCGGGACCCCACACCCCTGTGGGGCTGCCAGCACTTCCCCGGAGATCTTCCTCATGCGGGCAAGGAGCATGTGAGCGAAGATCTTCCGGTCGGTGTTCAGAAGTGCAATCGGCCGCCAATTTGCCACATCCTGGGGGTCCTTGCCTTTGCTAAGAAGGACCAAAGCTGATGCCCCCATCGACTCAGGCAAGGATCCCCCTGTTCGTGCCGCCTCCCAGATTGCCAACAAGACTGGCGCCAACTGATCCCTAAACTGCTGGTAGAACTCTGCCGGGAGTCCGTCTGGCCCCGGCGCCGTCCTGCGCCGCAAGGCCCCAATGGCCTCCTGTACCTCCCGCAGCGTCCACGGCCGCAGCAAGGCCCGAAGATGAGGCCCCCCCTTACCCACCCCTGGGGTTTCCTCAATGTACCTCGCCATGGCCTCCTCCCCCAACCGTTGGTCCAAAAAGGCCCGCCCAAAGTGGGTCCCCACCACCTGCAAGATACCTTCCCTAGACTGCTGGAGCGTCCCCCCCTCATCCCTTACCCCTCTACCACCCTCCTCTCCCTTCTTTCCTTACAGCAGTCATAAGGGTTTGGGCTGAGCAGCTTCCCGAAGTCCCGCTCATAGACGAGGGAAGAGTACCGATTGTATTGTACCCGTTCCACCTCCTGCTGCAAGGCCTCAATGTCCTCCCTCT